>NW_027644770.1:1819252-1912331 GCF_032717465.1 Coenobita brevimanus | reverse complement strand
GGCGTGAAACGTAAGTTATCGCCAGGTTTGGAGTACGATAGTGATGACCAGGAGAGTGGTAGTGACAGTGAGGGGATGGCACAGGAGAGTGGTAGTGACAGTGAGGGGATGGCAGACAGTGACAGTGATGGATTTATTCCCGTGAGTGACGAGAGTGATGATGATTCAGACCTAAGTGATGATGATGATGATGATCCCAGGGTGTGTGACCCTCCCCGTAGGCCTGGTGGTATTGGTAGTGCTGGTGGATCTGGGTTTATCTGGGCAAATGGTGATAGATTCATACCAAATTGCTATAGATTTGATGCAACTCACAGTGGAGTGACAAGGGCTGCTGGAGTAGACAAAAACAGTTCTGAAATGGAGTATTTTCTCCTGTTTTTTGATGGTGAAATTCTTGATTATTTGGTACAAGAAACCAATAGATATTATCAGTTCATGAAGGACAAACATCCTTTTTCTCCACACAATAAAATGAAACGTTGGTATGATACCAGTGTACCTGAAATGTACACATTTCTTGCACTCACTCTTCTGATGCCACAAGTAAAGAAGCAAAATGTTCGTGACTACTGGAACCGAGATCCACTGATTCATACCCCAATATTTCCCAAGTACATGCCCAGGGACAGGTACCAGCTACTCATGCGATTTATTCATTTCACAGACAACAACCATCCCAGTACTGATGACCGCCTTTGGAAGGTTCGTCCAGTAATTGAAAAGATAAGGGAGCGTATTCGCTCCTTCTTTGCACCCTATCAGAAACTTGTTATTGATGAAAGTCTCATTCTGTTCCGTGGCAGACTTATATTCAAGCAATACATTCCCTCCAAAAGACACAGATTTGGAATAAAATTTTTTTGTTATTTGTGACTGCCTAACTGGCATAGTGTTAGACATTATAGTGTACACTGGCACTGATATTGATGTACCTGCAAGAGATCCCCTAGGATTTTCTGGCTCTGTGGTAAAAAAATTGATGGCACCATTTCTGAACAAGGGACATGTTTTGTATACTGATAATTGGTATACTTCCCCATCCCTGTGTAGTTTCCTTCATGATCATAACACTGGTAGTTGTGGGACAGTCCGGAAGAACAGGAAATATCTTCCAAAGTTTGGAGGACGTAGTGCTCGAGGAACCTGTGAGCTCTACAGAAGTGATCCTTTGCTGTGTGTCAGATGGACAGATAAACGGGAGGTTTGTATGCTGAGCACCTTCCATCGTGGCAACTTGATTCCATCAGGAAAAGTGGACTATAGAACAAAAGAACCAGTCCTCAAACCGGACGTAGTAACTGATTACACAAAAAATATGAGACTTGTTGACAAGTCGGATGCCCAAATAGGTACTGTGGAGTGTATCAGACGTACCGTAAAATGGTACAAGAAGTTATTTTTTCATATGGTTGATTTGTCAATGCTGAATGCCTACCATATGTACAAGGCAGAAACCCAAAAGAAGAAGTCACTGAGGCACTTTGTTCTGGAAGTGGTGAGACAACTGCTCACCAAGTATGGAACACTGAACAAAGACCGTCCTGGACGCCACTCTGAACTAGCTGCTGACAGACTTGTAGCAACGGGATTCGCCAATAGGCACTATCTACAAAAGCTGCCTCCAACACATACCCGAAAGACTGGACAGCGATCATGTCATGTCTGCCTTCATTCTGTGAGAAAGCCGCGGAAGAACAACCGAGTGAGCACATGGTGTAAAGAATGTGGTGTCGCACTATGTTTTGAGTGTTGGCGTGACTACCACACACTTGCAAAGTTCTAGCCAAACAGAAGTAATGGATAACAAGAAGAAAAGTTTTGTTGAATGAGAGGAAATAAGTTCTGTTCTGATTAGTGGAAGCACAGGTAAAAGTTCAGAAGTTGAAATTAGTTTTTTGAATATGGAAACAAGTTCTGTTTTGAAAATAATTGTACACAGAAGCAAGAAATAAGTTTTTCTAATAAGAAAAGAATGTTCTGTTCAAACTATAAGAACAAGAAGAAAAGTTTTGTTGAATGAGAGGAAATAAGTTGTTATAATTACTGGTAGCATAAGTAAAGTTCTATCTATCTATCTATTGCCAGACGCCTCAATCCCGTTTGGGGTGGCCACAAACAAATCGCCTCCAAGTCGCCCTGTCCCCCGCCATTTCACTACCCTGCTCCCAACTCACACCCCCCTCTCTCATATACCTCTCCACCCCATCCCTCCATCTCATCCTCGGTCTCCCCCTCCCTCTTCCACCCTCCACCTCACTCACATACACTCTCTTCGTCAGTCTTTCACCCTCCATCCTCTCCACATGGCCAAACCACCTCAGTGTGTTCCTCACAACGCTTCCTATCACATCCACATCAACACCACAACGCTCCTTTATATCCTCATTCGTCAGCCTGTCTCTCCACGTGACTCCACAAGCTCCTCTTAAATAACTCATTTCCACTGCTCTCACTCTTGACTTGTGTCCTTCCAACAACGTCCAAGCTTCACTTCCGTACGTTAGAGTTGGTATCACAATACTGTCATGTAGTAACTTTTTTACTTCCATGCTCACTTCCCTGTTTCTTATCACTGCTTTCAAGGAACCAGCAACCTTTCTTCCCTGCTGTACCCTTTCAAGCACTTCACCCTCCAAACCTCCATCCTTACTCATCACACTACCCAAATACTTAAACGTACTCACATTTTCCAATTCCTCACCATCCAACCTCGCTATACATTCACTGACTTCACCTCTCTCAAAGACCATCACTTTACTCTTCCCTACATTCACCTTTAGGTTCCGTTTCTTACACACTCTCTCAAACTCATCCACCAAGCCTTGCAGCTCCCCTTCATCTTCACTCAACAACACAGTATCATCTGCAAACAACAGTACAGGGAGTTTCCAAACACTATCCTCTCTCACCAGGGCCACTCCAACATCCACTACCCTACCTTGTACCTCTTTTATTACCCCATCCATGTACAGATTGAACAACCATGGAGACATGACACATCCCTGTTTCAAACCAACTTTCAAAGAGAAAAATTCACTTAGTTCACCATCCACACGCACTGCAGCCTTAGCACCATCATACATACTCTTCACAGCATTCAACAACTTCCCATCTACTCCATATATTCTTAACACTTTCCACAATCCTTGTCTATCCACCCTGTCATATGCTTTCTCCAAATCCATGAAAGCCGCATACAACTTCTTTCCCTTCTCTAGAAACTTTTCCACTAAAGATCTAAGAATGAATATCTGATCTACACAACCTCTTCCCTTCCTAAAGCCTCCCTGTTCTTCTCCAACTAATTTCTCTGTTCTTTCTCTAACTCTGTCTATAAGTATCCTATCATACACTTTTCCTATTATACTAAGAAGACAAATGCCCCTATGATTACCACACTTCTTTTTCCCCTTTTCCTTTGTACAAGGGAATAATTATACCTGACTTCCAATCCTCCGGGACTCTACCTTCCTCCCAGGCCAATCTGCACATCTTCCACATCCATTCTACTACTATCTCTCCCCCATGCTTCAGCATCTCACCACACACTCCATCAATTCCTGGGGCTTTCCCCGATTTAACTTTCTTCATTGCTTCCACAACCTCTATCCTACTGATTTCTACCTGTCTTCTCACCTCCCTCCTTCTCCCAGCCATTCCCCAGCCACTTATACTCGCATTACTTCCATCCTCTACGTTCAACAATTCCTTAAAGTGTTCTCTCCATCTGCTCACTTTTTCTCCCTTCTCCACTAGTAATCTACCATGTTTATCTTTCACTCCCCAGCTAACTTCACTTCCACCCTGTCTTACTCTTTTCACTTCTCTCCAGAACATTTTCTTACAGTCCCTCCACTTTACACTCAAATTCCTTCCAAATTCCTGATCCACTCTCTTCTTACTCTCTCTTACTAATCTTTTCACCTCTCTCTTCCTTTCCACATATAACTCTCTCTTCTGCCTCTCAACTTCTTCCACGCCCCTATTTCTCATCCATTCATTGTATGCTTTCTTCTTTTGTGCCACAGCCTGTTTCACCTCTTCAGTCCACCATGCTGTTCCTTGCACCCCCCTCCGTCTTCTCTTCCTTCCACACACCACATCACATGCTGCACATATTTCTTCTGTAAATATCTTACACACACCTTCCACGTCTCCCATCTGCTCCAATTCATATTTGCCCAATCGTTCCTCCACTTCTCTCTTATACTCTGCCTTTTTCTCATCCTCTTGTAACCTTTCCACTCTCCTTGCAACTACTCCTTCCTCTCGTCTTTCCCTTCTTCTATTCCTCCATCTTACTTGCATCCTAATTCTGGCCACCACCAAGTAGTGGTCAGAAAGGCCACTCCCCCAACCTCTATAAACTCTTGCATCCAATATACATCTTCGCATCCTTTCATCCACACACACATAATCAATCATTGCCTTCCTTTCATTCAGTTCACCACCCACCCTTCTCATCACTCGCCATGTATACCTGTGGATCATTTTATGCCTGAAGAGGGTATTGGCTATTACCAACCCCCTCCCAGCACAGATGTTCAGAAGTTGAAATTACAATTTTTTGAATATGGAAACAAGTTCTGTTTTGAAAATAATTGTACACAGAAGCAAGAAATAAGTTTTTCTAATAAGAAAAGAATGTTCTGTTCAAACTATAAGTGAAAACACCAGATAGAAAAAAGTTGTTTGTTTACCTTCTGCGGCATCCTCATGGATTACCCATACTGCATTCATCAGCTTCATCAGCTGTAATTTCAGTAATGGGTAGGTAAAATATATTTATTTTATTATTTTTATTGATATTTCATCATTATCCATCATCCCAAACACATAAATCATAAAAATATGACATGTCAAATTTCCCGAAACTTTTGCCTCCCGGGGCATGTCTGCGGATTCTGAATTGCCTCACAGAGGGGTTAAGTTTTGTGACGATGGCTTCTGAAGTTATCTCTGGAAGGTAGTCAACTTCATTGAACTGACTAAAGTAATCAACATTTACAAGATAGTTTCGGTTTTGGATGGTGAACAAGTCAGTTGCTACTTTTTCCCAGGGACGTTCTGGAAGTTCATGTTGATACAGGGGCTCAGGGGATTGCTTAAGTGAATAGGAGGAACAGACGTCACAGGACTCCACAAACTGACGAATTTCTGAAGACATCCTAGGCCAGTAGATTAACTCCCTTGCACGTCGTAGGCAGGAGTTTATACCCGAGTGGCCAGCGTGCACCTTCTCCATCATCTCATATCGCATAGAGCTAGGGATTACCACCCTCCCTCCTCTAAGAATAACACCATCTTGTACAGACATCTCCTCTCGATAACTGTAATATGGGGCTAGGCAGTCTGGAAGGTGACTTTCTCATTAGGCCACCCTTGAACGATGACATCCTTGAGCAGTCTTAACGTTGGGTCCTTTTCTGTGGCATGCCGTATTTCTTAGAGGCAGAGATTCCCTGAACTGGGAGTAGGCTAGACTGTTAACTGAGAAAGAGTCATCTCCTGTGTCAGGCAGGGGAGCACATGAAAGAGCATCAGCAATGGGAAGTTTCTTTTGCCAGGGCGATAAAATAGTTGATACTGGTAGATGTGAGCGTGAAGAGGAGCATCGCCTGGGTGATCGTCGTGGTGCACGAGATAGTGGCTTGTTTGCTATGAACACAAAGAGGTCCGTGATCTGTGAGGACCCTGACCCGATCTTCCATATGTGTAGGCTGATAAAATTTCTCTAATCAGCCATCTGTGACTAGTATTTCTTTTTCAATTTGAGCATAATTTCTTTCAGAGTTAGATAGGGAGTGACTGGCAAAGATTTACAGGCTTCCCATTTTGCATTAATGCGGAACCCAGACCATATTCACTAGAATCATTTTCTAGAGTAAGCTCATCACAGGGGTTGTAAAATGTGAGCACAGGGCTATTGGTGATCATACACTAAATTCGGTTGAATGCTTCTTGTTGGCTTGCTGACCAAACCCAAGAAACATCCTTCTTTACAAGATTATGCAAGGGGTACAAAACAGATGCTGAGTTGGGGAGAAACCTAGCAAGATAATTGACCATACCTAGAAAACACCTTAGCTCCACAGCTATTGGTAGGTTTTGGATACTCACATATGGCTCAGATTTTGTCAGGATCAGTTACCAGGCCATCTTATGTAATACAGAGACCCTATAATTTTACAATGTCAGTTATAAGAGTGAGCTTGTCTTCATTCCAGTTTTATATTCATTCTCCTGGCACCTCTCAAAGAACTGCTTCAAGTTGGCGTCATGCTCTTCCCTTACCCATGAATTATCACATCATCAGCTATGCAAATTACACCAGGTACACCTTGTAAAGTTTCAAGTAGTCTGTTCTGAAAGATTTCTGATGACACTGATAAACCAAAGGGTAGTCTAACCCAGCGGTATCTCCCAAAACGCGTTTGAAAAGTGGTTAGGTAGGTAGATTTTTCATCAAGTTTGATGTGCCAGTAACCAGAAGCAAGATCTGCTTTAGAGAAGACTTTTGACTGGCTCAACTCATGCAATGTATCCTCAAGCACAGGAAGAGTATAACGCTCTCAGAGCAGTGCTTTGTTGAGTTCACGAGGGTCAATACAAATTCTGATGTCACCATTCTTCTTTGGTGCAACCACAATCTGGCTCACCCATTCAGTCGAGACCTGCCTAACTGGCACAATGACACCTAAGTTCTCTAGTCTATCAAGTTCAGTTTTCAGCTTTGGTCTAAGTGCAACAGGGACCTTTCTATAAGGCATGATGGTTGGCTTCACCTGGGGGTCTACTGACAATGACTGTAGACCTGGCAAAGTACCTAAACCATCAGTGCCGGTATTACTAAACATGTCACTATTACAGTCAGACTCACTCACTTTCACATTATCCACACGTTCAAATACATCTTCATTAACAGTTATCAGATCCATCTGTTTGCTAGCCCCAAGACCTAAGAGAGGGACTAAATTTCCTTCAAACACCACAAACTCCACAGAATATTTCTTATCATTTTTGGGATTTTTAATGCTTCTCCTGTACACACCCACAGGAGTCTGAACAGAGTTATTCCAGGTAGTAAGGATTCTCTTAGTCTTCTGTACATTTTTTGCATATTGTAGTGGTAGGGCATTAACTGATGAGCCAGTGTCGATCTGAAAAATTACCTCATCATCATCAATTAACATGCAACACTTAACATCTTTCTTGGGAGATTTTACAGAGTTTACAGGCATGTAATGTAATGTGTTAACCCACTCTTCATCCGAACTGGACGCCTCATGGGGCTGGGCATCTGGTTCACTCTCAGCAACCTGATGTACAGCTTTCTTTTTGCAGTTCGAGGATTTTACAGTGGCATTGACAGAGGCTTTAACACGACACATACTTGCAAAATGGTCTCTTTCTCCATACTTCAGGCATACTTTCCCTACAACTGGACATTTATTTCTTGCAAACACATGTGAAAGACCACAAAGCTTACATTTCGTAGCTACACTGTTGGAACTATGTGCTTGGGCACAACTGTCTGTCCTAGATCTGACCTTGTTCACAGTTTCAGGGACAGGATTCAACACTCGGGTCTGTGAGATGGCACTCTCTGCAGCTTTGCAGGTATCAATACACTTCTCTAATGTCAAATTTCTTGTTTTAAGTAGCTCAGTACGAACACTGGAGTCATGAATGCCTAACACAATTCTGTCTTTCATTAGGGAAGCTTTACATGTGTCACAGTAATCACAAGTCTTTACAAGAGTTTGCAAATCTGAGTAAAATTTATCAAAGGGTTCCCCTTCTTGCTGGTTCCTTGTATTAAATATGAATCTCTCATAAGTAACATTAATTTCACCAATGGCAAACTCATCAAATTTGTTGATTATATCTTGCACTGTCCTATCAGCTTCATTACCTTCAAACTGAAAACCATTGTATACTTTGAGGGCATCATCTGCTAAATACTGTAGGAACGTAGCTACCTGGATGTTGGGTTCTTCAGTGTGTAGTCTTGAGAGAAGAGCATACATGTTCTATCTCTGTTTGAAAAGATTCCAGTTTTTCTGCAACATTTATCCCCAAACAGAAGGGCTGAGGGGCTCTGACACCAGCATAACGGCGCTCACTGTCAGTGTCTGTACTCATCTTGGTGGGTGAGGCTAGTAGGTTACAGGAACTTATCAATAGGTTGCAGGTCAAAGGGGAGATCAACGTCTACTCACAGGCTGTAAGCAGGAACATCAGTAGATTGTAGGGGATCAGTTCACTCACAAGCAGGAAGAATGTGCAGGTTCCCCAGCAGGCTAACATCCACTTCAAAATTTTGCCAGGAGTAGCAGCAGGTCATATCACTCAAATGGCTTATACTGCAGACCGCATTCTCTTCTCAGCTCCACTTCCATCAGCTGCCACCATGTTTCGTGTTCTTGTGTATTATGTCATTTGCCGTGAAGATATACTGGCGAGGCAGGGTAGTCAAACAAGAGATGGGTGGAGTGAGACAGCGGTGTTTATTCTCTAGCTTTCGAATCTGACCCTCAACACAAAACAGCGAAGCATTGTGGGTAGTGCGCCAAGCGCGGCTAATTCAAAATACGTAACAACGCTGTTTTTAGTTCTGCATAGCACACTTTGCACGACTTCCTTACACAATTTCCTTTGCCCCCTTAGTTATCAGACAGAGGAAGTCATGACTGATCTGTCTGCCACTCACTCTGGTCTTTGATGTGGAGACATCTGTTGTTCCACTCTGGGTGTTACTATAAGTCAGATTTTGCTGGTATATCGTGGCTCCAAAGTCCGTAACATCAGATGTGGTGATCCACACCCAGCTTTGAGTTCATTTTGCCCTCATGCTGGGTCTGTCCATGTTTACTGATGGCTGGCATTGAATTTGAGGTTGTCTTCCGTAATTTTACCCAGAGTGGCACCTTACCCTCCTCTTCCTTAATTTTTACTGTGAAGCTGTCAGCAATTCTGTTGGCTCTGCAGCATATCCTCACATTTGATGCAATTAGTTTTATGATTTTTAGTGAGTGCAGGGCTGCCTTGTCTGCAGCGTTTAACCCCTTAATCGCGGGGCGTCACTTTCATGACGGCTTTGGGAGCATGGGATCGTACCAGCTGGGCGGTCACTTTTGTGATTCTGTGTTATTTTTAATTAACCCCGGCTTCCAAATGGGGGGTTGTATCATCTATCAGTACTGCCAATGTCCAACACTAGTCAGCACTCCTAATCTCATCTGTACTCCCATCCATTGTTGACAATTTAGCCATTTCTCCCCGTTCTTGCCTCCCCTCCCTACCTCCCCTCCATTACCCTATCCTCTCGCCTGCCCGGCCGTTCTACGCTAAGTAAATCTTCCCTGGAATTTTTCACTGATTTCATCCATTGAAATAAGCCCTATGCCCTATTCTTATACCAAATAATATATACAAGAAAGAAATAAGGTAAGTGAGAGTGCCATACACCTGGAATTGGCTAATTATCACCTGACAGCACCTCACATGCACTCGTTCGCTAATTTTCGCTGTTTTTTTCCCCTTGAAATATGCCATATAATCTATTTTCGTAATAAATATACAAATAAGGAGGGAAGGGAGAAGCCTAAGTGATATTTACATTCACCTGGAACTACCTAATTTATAATGTATTGTCTAGATTTCCTGCCAGTCATTTTAGGGAAATACATAGCTGTTTCAAGAGCTACGTTGGTAGTACTGAATATCCCCTAAGTAGGCCTCTACCCGGGCCGGCCCTCCTTTATCAGTTCTCTCTCATCTTCCGAAGAGGAGGTACGGCTCATCCTCTTGCTGACTTCAGGGACTTTTTCACCCCCATGCAAAGGGCCCTGTGACCTTTACCCCTTACTAAACCTCGTGTGGAAAGAGGTAAAGGGCTGACAATTGATAAAAGAGTGACTACGATCTTTCTGTTGAGTAAACATTGCAAGTGGAATAGTAAATAATGTGTAAACAGCAAGTGAAAGTAATGAATGTAAATATACGTGAACAATGGAAAATTGTTTTATAAGTTACTTCAAGTGACAGTGCACAACACAGTGTAAATAAAATAGAAATGTAAATAATGTAAATAAAATAGAGAACGTAAATAGAAATGTAAATGAGTAGTATTATAAGAATACGAGTATATACCCTAGGAGTAATGAAAGTGAAAGTTTCACTATAGCATGTCTGAATACTATGAGTTATGAGAGTGAAGATGAAAATGACATTCACTCTCAATGCTAGTATACAGGACGAGAAAGTGAATGCTATGTATTTTACTGAAAGAAATTGAATCCCTACAGTGACAGTAAACTAATACTACTGAAGGAAACTTATGGATAAAGACTGTTGATATATATAAGTGTTATATAGTAATAGAAATATAAAGTGTGAGGGGTTTTATGAATAATAAATGACAGAGTACCAAGAGCGAACTAGCGCAAGTGCGGCGGTCAGACACGCTCATAATTTTCATTGCTTTCACAGTGTTTTTTTTTTTTTTTTTTTTGGAGTATGGATCCCAAACTACTTGAAAATCATAGAGTAGTGTTTAGAGTGTTAATATCTGGCTGTGGTAATCATATTACGGGTTGTCGGGAAGTGTAAAGTGGAGACTTCGTTACCCAACTTCAGAGGTCTCCACAAGTCCTACGGGAACCGACGAAGGCTCAACAAACATTCCAGGAGAAAGCTGAAGGTATGTGCCATAAGTATATGTAATTTTATTATTCTTGGACTAATAACTGATTTTTGGCAAATATTTTTAGAGAGTCTGTCGGAGCCCAAATAACCCCGTGGGACACGCAAGTCATTGGTAAACAAGCCCGCGGTGTAGGAGTTAAGCATTTGAGGAGTCTCGTGGACAAGGGGCGAATGCGCCACCCCCATCAAAAATGAGTTATGCATGTTTTCCGATAGATGGAAGCACTGAAAATCTCGTGGTGAAGAGCGTTTTCCAATTCCGAGCCATGTGGGTTCAGAATTCTAGGTTCAATCTCCCTTGTTTTGCACACGTGGAGGGGAGGAGGAGGAGGTTGGGAGGGTCTGTGATTTCAGAGCTGTAGGGGCGAATGTTGGCACGCGCCCAGCCAATGGGCGAGCGGCTCCCTCTGTCAGAGTTAAAGGGCCGCCTCTCAGCCAATCAGACGCGTGGTAGCACCCCCGCTAGTCATCCCGCCAAGCACGTGAATGAAGCCTAGCTTTGTTTACACTCCGATGACGTCCTCAACTACTAACCATTAGGTCCCCCCCTCTTCATCTTGGTGTGCGGTTGGAGTTGTAAATAGTTGGTGAGTATTATAACTTCATTGTGTCAGTCATTAACAATATAATGGTTATCATACACACAATAAAACAACCTGTTGCCTATAAGGAGATGAAAGTATTTAATTAATAATTATAGGAAAAATATTAATTATGGGAATTTTTGGCTGAAAATTTCACAGTATCTTAGTTTCATTTACATCTAATACAGGAATGAATTTCAAGATGATTGAACAATAATTACTATATGCTGAAAAAACACCATCGCGTGTTTTATTGTGTGTGTGTGCGCGTGTGTGTGTGTGTGTGTGTTTTCATTTTTTCCTGCAGTATAAATTTGCCTCGTCCAGAGGATTCTAATGATATATAATAACATGCCATTCTATAATATCCTATGTCTGCCACCTATTCCTTAACTTTAAACGCTCATAACAAAAAAAAAAGAAAATGGCGCATTCGCCTCTTGTCCACGAGACGCCTCATTTCACCTCTCCCCACCCTATAGTGTTGGAAATTTGAGGAAAGTTCCACCTTGTGTGCCACCAAGCTTTGTGGCAGCCCACATTGGACCGCAGGGAAATGATTGTGCAGGTGAGGCAGCAAGGGCAACAGTGATTCTTGATGTCTCTGTTATGTTAGACCTGTCACCAACAGAGATTATTTCCCATTGATTAAGGCTGCAGTCCCTACCTCCTGGCAGCATGCTTGGGGCACATTTCTTGTTCCAAGCAAGCTACAGGAGGTGACCAACCAGTCTCCATTTTTATGGTCTTTGGGGTTGCTTCCCCACTTTTATTCAGAACTTCGTCTTTGACAGGAAGTTTCCTGTGTGTGTGTGTGATTTGAACTCTTCCCTGTACTCTCAGGAGGAGGATGTGTCACAGATGAGTGTTTTGAGTGTCGCATTATTTGCTGTTGCAGTTAACTCTCTCGTTATTGGACGACGCAGGCTGCATCCAACCACGGACAAGTACTCAGGATGTGGGTCGGCTTGGCCTTGGCTGAATGCTGGGAGAACCCCCCCCTGTTTCCGTGCTCGCCGTACTTCTTAAACATTTTGTCCCCACACCATTGGTTTTGCTTCTTTTTCCGTGATTTTATTATCTTCGTAATCTCTAATAGTTGTGCTTGCTTATGGTGTTGATAAAAACATTTGGCGAACATACATTATGCGCTGATTTACGATGTTTTTTATTTCCTTTGTGTTTTCTCATAGAAATATAAGTTTTATGGTAATTTGTTACTAAGAATAAGTTTTATGAAATTTCATTAGTGTCATTTTGGTATATAAACATATACTGTTGGGCAGTTTGGGTAGGTTTTACGTACCACTATAGGAAATTATCTTATGATTGCGCTGCAGTGCGGGAGTGGTGTTTTGTGCGGCCAAAGTTGTTGCCAAATTATGTTTTCCCCTGCCTTTATCTAAGCCTGTGTCTGCCTGATTTTTTATTCACGTAATCTCGAATATTTATACTTGCCTATGGTGTTGATAAAAACGTTCAGCGAATATAGATTATGTGCCAATTTATGATGTTTCTTCTTTCCTTCTTCTCTCTTGTTTCCTCATAGAAATATTTGTTTCATGGTAATTGTTGCTGATAAGGAGTTTTAGGAAATTTCATCAGCTACATTCTGATATATAAATATTTACTATAGGACAGTTCAGATCGGTTTTATGTACCACAACATGAAATTACCTTACGGTCGTGCTGCAGTGTGGGATCGGTATTTGGCTAAATTATATTTTCCCCTACCTTTATTTATGCCTTCTCCTGCCTGACTCTTTATTGACATAATCTCAGATAGTTGTGCTTTATAATGTTGATAAAAATGTTTGGCGAATATAAAATATGTGCTAATTTATGATGTGTCTTCTCTCTATCAAGGGCGATTTTGTTCGATGCAGCTTGCGTTGTCCAGCATCGAGGGGGTGAGTTTTGCACCACTACCCTAACTGTCAAAAGGATTAATGGCATTGTGGAGAAGAGGGAGTGAAGAGCTTCCTCTTTGTGGATGATGTCTCTGTTTCATTTGCTGCATCCAGTATGTTGGTGGCAGAGTGCTGGCTGCAACTTGCAATAAATCATTCTGTTACCAGGGCACCAAAACATGGCTTTTAGATTTTCCTCATCTGAGACCATTGCAGTGCACTTCTGCCAGTTACATGGGGCCCATCCTGACCCAGATTTGTTTTTAAATGGCCAAAGGATTGCTGGTATGGAAGTGAGGTTTTTAGGCCTCATCTGTGACGCCTGTCTTATTTGGATCCCACATTTAAAGGAGATAATGGCTTCTTGCCTGAAGGTTGTGAGCCTTTTAAAGGTTCTAGCTCATACTAGATAGGCTGCTGACAGACATACGCTGCTCCTGCTGCATCAAGCTCTAGTGTTATCCAATCCTTTCAGGATTTTATTGAAAGCTTTGCCATTTCACTTGACATCTCAAAGACTTTTAGTTGAGTCTGGCATAAATTTTTAATTTCCAAACTGCCCTCTTATGGCTTCTATTCTTCTATCTGTGCCTTCATCTCAAGCTTCCTTTCTGGTCGTTCTATAGCTGCAGTTGTAGACGGCCACTGTTTTTCTCCTAGAGCTATGAGTAGTGGTGTTCCTCAGGACTCTGTCCTATCACCAGCTGTCTTGAACACTTTAAGGAATTGTTGTTGAACATAGAGGATGGAAGTAATGCGAGTATAAGTGGCTGGGGAATGGCTGGGAGAAGGAGGGAGGTGAGAAGACAGGAAGAAATCAGTAGGGTAGAAGTTGTGGAAGCAATGAAGAAAGTTAAATTGGAGAAAGCTCCAGGAATTGATGGAGTGTGTGGTGAAATGCTGAAGCATGGGGGAGAGATAGTAGTAGAATGGATGTGGAAGATGTACAGATTGGCCTGGGAGGAAGGTAGAGTCCCGGAGGATTGGAAGTCAGGTATAATTATTCCCTTGTACAAAGGAAAAGGGGAAAAAGAAGTGTGTGGTAATCATAGGGGCATTTGTCTTCTTAGTATAATAGGAAAAGTGTATGGTAGGATACTTATTGACAGAGTTAGAGAAAGAACAGAGAAATTAGTTGGAGAAGAACAGGGAGGCTTTAGGAAGGGAAGAGGTTGTGTAGCTCAGATATTCATTCTTAGATCTTTAGTGGAAAAGTTTCTAGAGAAGGGAAAGAAGTTGTATGCGGCTTTCATGGATTTGGAGAAAGCATATGACAGGGTGGATAGACAAGGATTGTGGAAAGTGTTAAGAATATATGGAGTAGATGGGAAGTTGTTGAATGCTGTGAAGAGTATGTACGATGGTGCTAAGGCTGCAGTGCGTGTGGATGGTGAACTAAGTGAATATTTCTCTTTGAAGGTTGGGTTGAAACAGGGATGTGTCATGTCTCCATGGTTGTTCAATCTGTACATGGATGGGGTAATAAAAGAGGTAGAAGGTAGGGTAGTGGATGTTGGAGTGGCCCTGGTGAGAGAGGATAGTGTTTGGAAACTCCCTGTACTGTTGTTTGCAGATGATACTGTGTTGTTGAGTGAAGACGAAGGGGAGCTGCAAGGCTTGGTGGATGAGTTTGGGAGAGTGTGTAAGAAACGGAATCTAAAGGTGAATGTAGGGAAGAGTAAAGTGATGGTCTTTGAGAGAGGTGAAATCAGTGAATGTACAGCGAGGTTGGATGGTGAGGAATTGGAAAATGTGAGTACGTTTAAGTACTTGGGTAGTGTGATGAGTAAGGATGGAGGTTTGGAGGGTGAAGCGCTTGAAAGGGTACAGCAGGGAAGAAAGGTTGCTGGTTCTTTGAAAGCAGTGATAAGAAACAGGGAAGTGAGCATGGAAGTGAAAAAGTTACTACATGACAGTATTGTGATACCAACTCTATCGTACGGAAGTGAAGCTTGAACGTTGCTGGAAGGACACAAGTCAAGAGTGAGAGTGGTGGAAATGAGTTATTTAAGAGGAGCCTGTGGGGTCACATGGAGAGACAGGCTGACGAACGAGGATATAATGGAGCGTTTTGGTGTGGATGTTGATGTGAATGGAAGCCTTATGAGGAACACACTGAGGTGATTTGGCCATGTGGAGAGGATGGAGGGTGAAAGACTGACGAAGAGAATGTATGTGAGTGAGGTGGAGGGGGGAAGAGGGAGTGGAAGTTCAAGGATGAGATGGAGGGATGGGGTGGAGAGTTATTTGAGAGAGGGGGGGATGTGAGTTGGAAGCAAGGCAGTGAAATGGCGGGGGACAGGGCGACTTGGAGGTGATTTTTTTGTGGCCACCCCAAACGGGATTGAGGCGTCTGGCAATAGATAGATACATAGATAGTAAAATCTGCTTCCAAAAGATTTGATTTGCTAAGCCAACTCTGTACGTTCTTGACTCCAGCACAATTGCTAACCTTTTACATGGGTTTATTCGCCAATGTTGAGTACAACTCTCACGTATGGGGAGACTCCCCATGTACATTCCATCTCAACAAGGTGGAGTCAAATGTTTTTCGTTTCATTAACCCGCCTCCTCTTACTGGCTCCCTTCAACCTCTGTCTCTTTACCACGCTGTTGCATCTTTATCTCTTTTTTTTTCTCGCCACTTCAATGGTCACTGCTTTTCTGAACTGTATCCTTGCATCCCTCATCTACTATGAGAGGCACGTAGTACAAGTCTAGCAACAAACTCTCATCCCTTTTCAGTCCAGCTCTCTATTGCAAGAGTTAACCATTACTCCCAATTCGTCAAGTATACAACAGGTCAACTCTGGAACTGCCTCCCTTTGTATTTCCTACTGGCTCTGACCTCCGGTCTTTCAAATGCAGTGTGTCCAGGCATCTCAAAATGAATGCTTCTTGAATTTGGGTCTTTGTTATTTTGATTTTGTTTTCTTGGAGGTAACAGTTTGTGGGCACTTTGCCGTAAGTTCCTTCAGCTACCCCTGCCTGGTTATGCACCTTGGACTACATCACACAGGCCTTTGTTTGGCTACAGGACCCTTTTGACGTCCCTTGTCCCAGGCCTGCTTGTGGATGCAGGAGTATTGAGGCTGGAGCTGCAGCGTCAGTCCTGTATAGTGAGGTTCTGGTGCAGAGTCCAGAGGCTTCCTGAAACACCAACATATGACGCTGTTTTTAGTTCTGCCTAACACACTTTGCACGACTTCCATACGCAGTTTCCATACACAATTTCCTTGCCCGTTTATTTATCAGACAGAGGAAGTCTTGACTGATCTGTCTGGCACTCACTCTGGTCTTTGATGTGGAGACATCTGTTGTTCCACTCTGGGTGTTACTATAAGTCAGATTTTGCTGGTATATCGTGGCTCCAAAGTCCGTAACATCAGATGTGGTGATCCACACCCAGCTTTGAGTTCATTTTGCCCTCATGCTGGGTCTGTCCATGTTTACTGATGGCTGGCATTGAATTTGAGGTTGTCTTCCGTAATTTTACCCAGAGTGGCACCCTACCCTCCTCTGCCTTAATTTTTACTGTGAAGCTGTCAGCAATTCTGTTGGCTCTCCACCATATCCTCACCTTTGATGCAATTAGTTTTATGATTTTTAATGACTGCAGGGCTGCCTTGTCTGCCGTTAAGCATTTCAACTCTCCTCACCCTTTAGTGTTGAAAATTTGAGGAAAGTTCCACCTCGTGGGCCACCATGCTGGGTGGCAACCCACATTGGACCGCAGGGAAATGATTGTGCAGGTGAGGCAGCAAGGGCAGCAGTGATTCTTGATGTCTCTGTTAGACCTGTCACCAACAGAGATTATTTCCCATTGATTAAGGCTGCAGTCCCTACCTCCTGGCAGCATGCTTGGGGCACATTTCCTGTTCCAAGTAAGCTACAGGAGGTGACCAACCAGTGTCCATTTGTATGGTCTTTGGGGTTGCTTACCCACTTTTATTCAGAACTTCGTCTTTGACAGGAAGTTTCCTGTGTGTGTGTGTGATTTGAACTCTCCCCTGTACTCTCAGGAGGAGGATGTGCCACAGAGGAGTGTTTTGAGTGTAGCATTATTTTGCTGTTGCAGTTAACTCTCTCGTTATTGGACGACGCAGGCTGCATCCAACCACGGACAAGTACTCAGGATGTGGGACGGCTTGGCCTTGGCTGAATGCTGGGAGAACCCCCACCTGTTTCCGTGCTCGCCGTACTTCTTAAACATTTTGTCCCCACACCATTGGTTTTGCTTCTTTTTCCGTGATTTTATTATCTTCGTAATCTCTTATAGTTGTGCTTGCTTATGGTGTTGATAAAAACATTTGGCGAACATACATTATGCGCTGATTTACGATGTTTTTTATTTCCTTTGTGTTTTCTCATAGAAATATAAGTTTTATTGTAATTGTTACTGAGAAAAAGTTTTAGGAAATTTTATTAGTGGCGTTTTGGTATACAGTATAAACATTTACTGTTGGGCAGTTTGGGTGGGTTTTACGTACCACTATAGGAAATTATCTTATGATTGCGCTGCAGTGCGGGAGTGGTGTTTTGTGCGGCCAAAGTTGTTGCCAAATTATGTTTTCCCCTGCCTTTATCTAAGCCTGTGTCTGCCTGATTTTTTATTCACGTAATCTCGAATATTTATACTTGCCTATGGTGTTGATAAAAAAGTTCAGCGAATATAGATTATGTGCCAATTTATGATGTTTCTTCTTTCCTTCTTCTCTCTTGTTTCCTCATAGAAATATTTGTTTCATGGTAATTGTTACTGATAAGGAGTTTTAGGAAATTTCATCAGCTACATTCTGATATATAAATATTTACTATAGGACAGTTCATATCGGTTTTATGTACCACAACATGAAATTACCTTACGGTCGTGCTGCAGTGTGGGAGCGGTATTTGGCTAAATTATATTTTCCCCTGCCTTTATTTATGCCTTCTTCTGCCTGACTTTTTATTGACGTAATCTCAGATAGTTGTGCTTTATAATGTTGATAAAAATGTTTGGCGAATATAAAATATGTGCTAATTTATGATGTTTCTTCTCTCAATCAAGGGCGATTTTGTTCGATGCAGCTTGCGTTGTCCAGCATCGAGGGGGTGAGTTTTGCACCACTACCCTAACTGTCAAAAGGATTAATGGCATTGTGGAGAAGAGGGAGTGAAGAGCTTCCTCTTTGTGGATGATGTCTCTGTTTCATTTGCTGCATCCAGTATGTTGGTGGCAGAGTGCTGGCTGCAACTTGCAATAAATCATTCTGTTACCAGGGCACCAAAACATGGCTTTTAGATTTTCCTCATCTGAGACCATTGGAGTGCACTTCTGCCAGTTACATGGGGCCCATCCTGACCCAGATTTGTTTTTAAATGGCCAAAGGATTGCTGGTATGGAAGTGAGGTTTTGGGCCTCATCTGTGACGCCTGTCTTATTTGGATCCCACATTTAAAGCAGATAAAGGCTTCTTGCCTGAAGGTTGTGAGCCTTTTAAAGGTTCTAGCTCATACTAGATAGGCTGCTGACAGACATACCCTGCTCCTGCTCCATCAAGCTCTAGTGTTATCCAATCCTTTCAGGATTTTTGTGAAAGCTTTGCCATTTCACTTGACATCTCAAAGACTTTTAGTTGAGTCTGTCATAAATTTTTAATTTCCAAACTGCCCTCTTATGGCTTCTATTCTTCTATCTGTGCCTTCATCTCAAGCTTCCTTTCTGGTCGTTCTATAGCTGCAGTTGTAGACGGCCACTGTTTTTCTCCTAGAGCTATGAGTAGTGGTGTTCCTCGGGACTCTGTCCTATCACCAGCTGTCTTGAACACTTTAAGGAATTGTTGAACATAGAGGATGGAAGTAATGCGAGTATAAGTGGCTGGGGAATGGCTGGGAGAAGGAGGGAGGTGAGAAGACCGGAAGAAATCAGTAGGGTAGAAGTTGTGGAAGCAATGAAGAAAGTTAAATTGGGGAAAGCCCCAGGAGTTGATGGAGTGTGTGGTGAAATGCTGAAGCATGGGGGAGAGATAGTAGTAGAAAGGATGTGGAAGATGTGCAGATTGGCCTGGGAGGAAGGTAGAGTCCCGGAGGATTGGAAGTCAGGTATAATTATTCCCTTGTACAAAGTAAAAGGAGAAAAAGAAGTGTGTGGTAATCATAGGGGCATTTGTCTTCTTAGTATAATAGGAAAAGTGTATGGTAGGATACTTATTGACAGAGTTAGAGAAAGAACAGAGAAATTAGTTGGAGAAGAACAGCGTCTGGCAATAGATAGATAGATAGAAGAACAGGGAGGCTTTAGGAAGGGAAGAGGTTGTGTAGATCAGATGTTCATTCTTAGATTTTTAGTGGAAAAGTTTCTAGAGAAGGGAAAGAAGTTGTATGCGGCTTTCATGGATTTGGAAAAAGCATATGACAGGGTGGATAGACAAGGATTGTGGAAAGTGTTAAGAATATATGGAGTAGATGGGAAGTTGCTGAATGCTGTGAAGAGTATGTACGATGGTGCGAAGGCTGCAGTGCGTGTGGATGGTGAACTAAGTGAATTTTTCTCTTTGAAAGTTGGGTTGAAACAGGGATGTGTCATGTCTCCATGGTTGTTCAATCTGTACATGGATGGGGTAATAAAAGAGGTACAAGGTAGGGTAGTGGATGTTGGAGTGGCCCTGGTGAGAGAGGATAGTGTTTGGAAACTCCCTGTACTGTTGTTTGCAGATGATACTGTGTTGTTGAGTGAAGACGAAGGGGAGCTGCAAGGCTTGGTGGATGAGTTTGGGAGAGTGTGTAAGAAACGGAATCTAAAGGTGAATGTAGGGAAGAGTAAAGTGATGGTCTTTGAGAGAGGTGAAGTCAGCTAATGTACAGTGAGGTTCGTTGGTGGGGAATTGGAAAATGTGAGTACAACAGGGAAGAAAGGTTGTTGGTACACTGAAAGCAGTGATGAGAAATAGGGAGGTGAGTATGGAAGTTAAGAAGTCACTGCATGATGGTATTGTGATCCCTACCCTGACGTATGGAAGCGAGGCGTGGACCTTGCAAGAGGGGAACAAGTCAAGAGTGAGAGCAGTGGAAATGAGTTACTTGAGAGGAGCATGTGGAGTGACGTGGAGGGACAGGTTGACGAATGAGGAAGTGAAGGAACGTTGTGGGGTAGATGTGGATGTGGTTGAAAAGATTAGGAGAAATACACTGAGGTGGTTTGGACATGTGGAGAGAATGGAGAATGAAAGACTGTCTAAGAGGGTGTATGTAGGTGACGTGGGAGGAGGGAGAGGGAGGGGTAGACCGAGGATGAGGTGGAGGGATGGAGTTGAGAGGTATATGAGGGAGGGGGGGGGTGATTTGGGGGGAGGGGAGCCAAATGGTGGGTGACAGATTGACTTGGAGGCTTTTTGTCTGCGGCCACCCTTTGCGGGATTAGGGCGTCGGGCTATAGATAGATAGATAGATAGAGTACGTTTAAGTACTTGGGTAGTGTGATGAGTAAGGATGGAGGTTTGGAGGGTGAAGTGCTTGAAAGGGTACAGCAGGGAAGAAAGGTTGCTGGTTCTTTGAAAGCAGTGATAAGAAACAGGGAAGTGAGCATGGAAGTGAAAAAGTTACTACATGACAGTATTGTGTTACCAACTCTAATGTTCGGAAGTGAAGCTTGAACGTTGTTGGAAGGACACAAGTCAAGAGTGAGAGTGGTGGAAATGAGTTATTTAAGAGGAGCCTGTGGAGTCACATGGAGAGACAGGCTGACGAACTAGGATATAAAGGAGCGTTGTGGTGTGGATGTTGATGTGAATGGAAGCCTTATGAGGAACACACTGAGGTGGTTTGGCCATGTGGAGAGGATGGAGGGTGAAAGACTGGCGAAGAGAATGTATGTGAGTGAGGTGGAGGGGGGAAGAGGGAGGGGGAGGCCAAGGATGAGATGGAGGGATGGGGTGGAGAGGTATATGAGAGAGGGGGGGATGTGAGTTGGGAGCAAGGCAGTGAAATGGCTGGGGACAGGGCGACTTGGAGGTGATTTTTTTGTGGCCACCCCAAACGGGATTGAGGCGTCTGGGAATAGATAGATAGATAGATAGTAAAATATGCTTCCAAAAGATTAGATTTGCTAAGCCAACTTTGTACCTTCTTGACTCCAGCACAATTGTTAACCTTTTACATGGGTTTATTCGCCAATGTCGAGTACAACTCTCACGTATGGGGAGACTGCCCATGTACATTCAGTCTCAACAAGGTGGAGTCAAAGGTTTTTCGTTTCATTAACCCGCCTCCTCTTACTGGCTCCCTTCAACCTCTGTCTCTTTACCACGCTGTTGCATCTTTATCTCTTTTTTTGTCGCCACTTCAATGGTCACTGCTCCTCTGGACTGTATGCTTGCATCCCTCATCTACTATGACAGGCACGTAGTACCCGTCTAGCAACAAACTCTCATCCCTTTTCAGTCCAGCTGTCTATTGCAAGAGTTAACCATTACTCCCAATTCGTCAAGTATACAACAGGTCAACTCTGGAACTGCCTCCTTTTGTCTGTATTTCCTACTGGCTCTGACCTCCGGTCTTTCAGATGCAGTGTGTCCAGGCATCTCAAAATGAATGCTTCTTGAATTTGGGTCTTTGTTATTTTGATTTTGTTTTCTTGGAGGTAACAGTTTGCAGGCACTTTGCCGTAAGTTCCTTCAGCTACCCCTGGCTGGTTATGCACCTTGGACTACATCACACAGGCCTTTGTTTGGCTACAGGACCCTTTTGCACCTCCCTTGTCCCTGGCCTGCTTGTGGATGCAGGAGTATTGAGGCTGGAGCTGCAGCGTCAGTCCTGTATAGCGAGGTGCTGGTGCAGAGTCCAGAGGCTTCCTGAAACACCAACATATGACGCTGTTTTTAATTCTGCCTAACACACTTTGCACGACTTCCATACGCAGTTTCCATACGCAATTTCCTTGCCCGGTTAGTTATCAGACAGAGGAAGTCTTGACTGATCTGTCTGCCACTCACTCTGGTCTTTGATGTGGAGACATCTGTTGTTCCATTCTGAGTGTTACTATAAGTCAGA
The DNA here is from genome assembly GCF_032717465.1 of Coenobita brevimanus. Taxonomy (NCBI): domain Eukaryota; kingdom Metazoa; phylum Arthropoda; class Malacostraca; order Decapoda; family Coenobitidae; genus Coenobita; species Coenobita brevimanus. The sequence continues at coordinate 1,890,094 of NW_027644770.1, read as the reverse complement.
TTTGCTTGTATATCGTGACTCCAAAGTCCGTAACATCAGATGTGGTGATCCACACCCAGCTTTGAGTTCATTTTGCCCTCATGCTGGGTCTGTCCATGTTTACTGATGGCTGGCATTGAATTTGAGGTTGTCTTCCGTAATTTTACCCAGAGTGGCACCCTACCCTCCTCTGCCTTAATTTTTAATGTGAAGCTGTCAGGAATTCTCTTGGCTCTCCACCATATCCTCATCTTTGATGCAATTAGTTTTATGATTTTTAATGACTGCAGGGCTGCCTTGTCTGCCGTTAAGCATTTCAACTCTCCTCACCCTTTAGTGTCGAAAATTTGAGGAAAGTTCCACTTCGTGGGCCACCATGCTGGGTGGCAACCCACATTGGACCGCAGGGAAATGATTGTGCAGGTGAAGCAGCAAGGGCAACAGTGATTCTTGATGTCTCTGTTAGACCTGTTACCAACAGAGATTATTTCCCATTGATTAAGGCTGCAGTCCCTACCTCCTGGCAGCATGCTTGGGGCACATTTCCTGTTCCAAGCAAGCTACAGGAGGTAACCAACCAGTGTCCATTTGTATGGTCTTTGGGGTTGCTTACCCACTTTTATTCAGAACTTCGTCTTTGACAGGAAGTTTCCTGTGTGTGTGTGTGTGTGATTTGAACTCTCCCCTGTACTCTCAGGAGGAGGATGTGCCACAGATGAGTGTTTTGAGTGTAACATTATTTGCTGTTGCAGTTAACTCTCTCGTTATTGGACGACACAGGCTACATCCAACCATGGACAAGTACTCAGGATGTGGGTCGGCTTGGCCTTGGCTGAATGCTGGGAGAACCCCCACCTGTTTCCGTGCTCGCCGTACTTCTTAAACAATTTGTCCCCACACCATTGGTTTTGCTTCTTTTTCCGTGATTTTATTATCTTCATAATCTCTAATAGTTGTGCTTGCTTATGGTGTTGATAAAAACATTTGGCGAACATACATTATTCGCTGATTTACGATGTTTCTTAATTCCTTTGTGTTTTCTCATAGAAATATAAGTTTTATGGTAATTTGTTACTGAGAAAAAGTTTTAGGAAATTTCATTAGTGACGTTTTGGTATATAAACATTTACTGTTGGGCAGTTTGAGTGGGTTTTACGTACCACTATAGGAAATTATCTTATGATTGTTCTGCAGTGCGGGAGTGGTGTTTTGTGCAGCCAAAGTTGTTGCCAAATTATGTTTTCCCCTGCCTTTATGTAAGCCTGTGTCTGCCTGCTTTTTTATTCACATAATATCGAATATTTATACTTGCCTATGGTGTTGATAAAAAAGTTCAGCGAATATAGATTATGTGCCAATTTATGATGTTTCTTCTTTCCTTCTTCTCTCTTGTTTCCTCATAGAAATATTTGTTTCATAGTAATTGTTGCTGATTAGGAGTTTTAGGAAATTTCATCAGCTACATTCTGGTATATAAACATGTACTATAGGACAGTTCAGATCGGTTTTATGTACCACAACAGGAAATTACCTTACGGTCGTGCTGGAGTGTGGGTGCGGTATTTGGCTAAATGCGAGTATAAGTGGCTGGGGAATGGCTAGGAGATGGAGGGAGGTGAGAAGACAGGAAGAAATCAGTAGGATAGAAGTTGTGGAAGCAATGAAGAAAGTTAAATTGGGTAAAGCCCCAGGAATTGATGGAGTGTGTGGTGAAATGCTGAATCATGGGGGAGAGAGAGTAGTAGAATGGATGTGGAAGATGTGCAGATTGGCCTGGGAGGAAGGTAGAGTCCCAGAGGATTGGAAGTCAGGTATAATTATTCCTTTGTACAAAGGAAAAGGGGAAAAAGAAGTGTGTGGTAATCATAGGGGCATTTGTCTTCTTAGTATAATAGGAAAAGTGTATGGGAGGATACTTATAGACAGAGTTAGAGAAAGAACAGAGAAATTAGTTGGAGAAGAACAGGGAGGCTTTAGGAAGGGAAGAGGTTATGTAGCTCAGATATTCATTCTTAGATCTTTAGTGGAAAAGTTTCTAGAGAAGGGAAAGAAGTTATATGCGGCTTTCATGGATTTGGAGAAAGCATATGACAGTGTGGATAGACAAGGATTGTGGAAAGTGTAAAGAATATATGGAGTAGATGGGAAGTTGTTGAATGCTGTGAAGAGTATGTATGATGGTGCGACGACTGCAGTGCGTATGGATGGTGAACTAAATGAATTTTTCTCTTTGAAAGTTGGGTTGAAACAGGGATGTGTCATGTCTCCATGGTTGTTCAATCTGTACATGGATGGGGTAATAAAAGAGGTACAAGGTAGGGTAGTGGATGTTGGAGTGGCCCTGGTGAGAGAAGATAGTGTTTGGAAACTCCCTGTACTGTTGTTTCCAGATGATACTGTGTTGTTGAGTGAAGACGAAGGGGAGCTGCAAGGCTTGGTGGATGAGTTTGAGAGAGTGTGTAAGAAACGGAATCTAATGGTGAATCTAGGGAAGAGTAAAGTGATGGTCTTTGAGAGAGGTGAAGTCAGTGAATGTACAGCGAGGTTGGATGGTTAGGAATTGGAAAATGTGAGTACGTTTAAGTGCTTGGGTAGTGTGATGAGTAAGGATGAAGGTTTGGAGGGTGAAGTGCTTGAAAGGGTACAGCAGGGAAGAAAGGTTGCTGGTTCTTTGAAAGCAGTGATAAGAAACAGGGAAGTGAGCATGGAAGTGAAAAAGTTACTACATGACAGTATTGTGATACCAACTCTAATGTATGGAAGTGAAGTTTGGACATTGTTGGAAGGACACATGTCAAGAGTGAGAGCAGTGGAAATGAGTTATTTAAGGAAGCCTGTGGAGTCACATCGAGAGACAGGCTGTCGAATGAGGATATAAAGGAGCGTTATTGTGTTGATGTGGATGTGATAGGAAGCGTTATGAGGAACACATTGAGGTGGTTTGGCCATGTGGTGAGATGGAGGTTGAAAGACTGATGAAGAGAGTGTATGTGAGTGAGGTGGAGGGGGGAAGAGGGAGGGGGAGGCCGAGGATGAGGTGGAGGGATGGGGCAGAGAGGTATATGAGAGAGGGGGGTGTGAGTTGGGAGCAGGGCAGTGAAATGGCGGGGGACAGGGCGACTTGGAGCTTTTTATTCACATAATCTCAGATAGTTGTGCTTGCTTATGGTGTTGATAAAAATGTTTGACGAATATAAAATATGTGCTAATTTATGATATTTCTTCTCTCAATCAAGGGGCGATTTTGTTCGATGCAGCTTGCGTTGTCCAGCATCAAGGGGGTGTGTTTTGCACCACTACCCTAACCGTCAAAAGGGTTAATGGCATTGTGGAGAAGAGGGAGTGAAGAGCTTCCTCTTTTTGGATGATGTCTGTCTTCTTTGCTGCATCCAGTATGTTGGTGGCAGAGTGCTGGCTGCAACTTGCAATAAATCATTCTGTTACCAGGGCACCAAAACATGGCTTTTAGATTTTGCTCATCTGAGACCATTGCAGTGCACTTCTGCCAGTTACATGGGGCCCATCCTGACCCAGATTTGTTTTTAAATGGCCAAAGGATTGCTGGTATGGAAGTGAGGTTTTTGGGCCTCATCTGTGATGCCTGTCTTACTTGGATCCCACATTTAAAGCAGATAAAGGCTTCTTGCCTGAAGGTTGTGAGCCTTTTAAAGGTTCTAGCTCATACTAGATAGGCTGCTGACAGACATACCCTGCTCCTGCTGCATCAAGCTCTAGCGTTATCCAATCCTTTCAGGATTTTAGTGAAAGCTTTGCCATTTCACTTGACATCTCAAAGACTTTTAGTTGAGTCTGGCATAAATCTTTAATTTCCAAACTGCCCTCTTATGGCTTCTATTTTTCTATCTGTGCCTTCATCTTAAGCTTCCTTTCTGGTCGTTCTATAGCTGTAGTTGTAGACGGCCACTGTTTTTCTCCTAGAGCTATGAGTAGTGGTGTTCCTCGGGACTCTGTCCTATCACCAGCTGTCTTCAATATTTTCATCAATTTCCTTCTAAGCTGTACATCTAATGCTGATGATTCCACCCTTTACCTTTCTACTTGCTTCCTGCAGCATCCATCTCCGTTGTTTCATCAACAAACAAGGGATGAGGCTATGGTACACTAAATGTCTGACTTGGCTTATATCTCTGACTGGGATAAAAGTAATGTTGTTTTTAATCCATCAAAAACTCAGTTCTTACATCAGCCAACCTGACAGTTTTCTGCTGGATAACCCTTCAGTTTTTAACAATGTCCAGGTCAATCCTGCATCATCTTTAACCCGTTGACCGTGGGGCGTCACTTTGGTGACGCATGGGAGCAAGGGCTCATACCACAGGGCGTCACTTTTGTGATTCTGTTATTTTGAATTTGCCCGGGCTTTCAAGTGGTGGCTTGTATCATCTGCCAGTACTGCCAATGTTCAACATTAGTCAGCACTCCTAATCTCATCTGTATTCCCATCCATTGTTGACAATTTAGCCATTTCTCCCCGTTCTTCACTCCCCTCCCTATCTCCCCTCCATTACCCTCTCGTCTCGCCTGGCAGGTCGTGCTATGCTAAGTAAATCCTGCTTGGAATTTTCCACTGATTTCATCCATTCAAATAAGCCCTCCAAACTATTTGAGAATCATAGAATAGTGTTTCTAGTGATAATATCAGGCTGTGGTAATCATATTACAGGTTGTCGGGAAGTGTGAAGCGGAGACTTCGTTACCCAACTTCAGAGGTCTCCACAAGTCCTACGGTACTCGACGAAGGCTCAACAAACATCCTAGGAGAAATCTGAAGGTATGTGCCATAAGCATATGTAATTTTAATATTCCAGGACTAATAACTGATTTTTGACAAATATTCGTTGAGAGTCTGTCGGAGTGCGATTATGCCCGCGGGACATGTAAGTCAAAGCAAAACAAGCCTGCGGTTTAGGGGTTAAACGTACTTGGGGTTTCATTCTTTCTGGATTTATCGTGGAAAGAACATATTACATCTCTTGTAAAATCTGCTTCCAAAAGATTAGATTTGCAAAGCCAACTGTGTACCTTCTTGACTCCAGTACAATTGTTAACCTTTTACATGGGTTTATTCGCCCATGTAGAGTACAACTCTCACGTATGGGGAGACTCCCCATGTACATTCCATCTCAACAAGGTGGAGTCAAATGTTTTTCGTTTCATTAACCCGCCTCCTCTTACTGGCTGCCTTCAACCTCTGTCTCTTTACCACGCTGTTGCATCTTTATCTCTTTTTTTGTCACCACTTCAATGGTCACTGCTCCTCTGAACTGTATGCTTGCATCCCTCATCTACTATGACAGGCACGTAGTACCCGTCTAGCAACAAACTCTCATCCCTTTTCAGTCCAGCTCTCTGTTGCAAGAGTTAACCATTACCCCCAATTCGTCATGTATACGACAGGTCAACTCTGGAACTGCCTCCCTTTGTCTGTATTTCTTACTGGCTATGACCTCCAGTCTTTCAAATGCAGTGTGTCCAGGCATCTCAAAATGAATGGTTCTTGAATTTGGGTCTTTGTTATTTTGATTTTGTTTTCTTGGAGGTAACAGTTTGCGGGCACTTTGCCGTAAGTTCCTTTAGCTACCTCTGCCTGATTATGCACCTTGGACTACATCACACAGGCCTTTGTTTGGCTACTGGACCCTTTTGCACCTCCCTTGTCCCAGGCCTGCTTGTGGATGCAGGAGTATTGAGGCTGGAGCTACAGCTTCAGTCCTGTATAGCGAGGTGCTGGTGCAGAGTCCAGAGGCTTCCTGAAACACCAACATATGACGCTTGTTTCGTGTTCTTGTGTATTATGTCGTTTGCCGTGAAGATATACTGGCGAGGCAGGGTAATTAAGAGATGGTTGGAGTGAGACAGAGCTGTTTATTCTCTAGCTTTTTAATCTGATCCTCAACACAAAACAGCTGAGCATTGTGGGTAGCGATCCAAGCGCGGCTAATTTAAAATACTTAAGATCTTCCTCCTTTCGTAAAAGACACATAATCAATCCTGACATGCAAAGCATGAAACACCTTATCCCTTTAATAAATAAAGCATAATCAGTCATGATAAGATTAGGTATTCATGAGACAGTTGGACATATATCAAGTGTCGGGTGTTGCACTCCGTTTACATTGTTTGGAAATAAAGTGCCGTATAGAACTCAATAATTCGTCACAGACGACATATATTAAAAAAAAAAAAAAAAAAAAAAAAAAAAAGAATAATGATTATTTCCTTGAAGGCAAGATTAATCACAGTGCAAAGTGGTACACTTTACGGTACATTATTCCTACAAGTCCAGTCTCCTTGGTGCTTTAACTGTCCTACCTGACCGGGTTATTTAGTCACTTACTAAAAGAAATCCGACACAGTCCCCACAGCTCACAGTCTCAGGTTCTAAGGATGTATCACTTGCCAGTGTTGTCTTATCATCATTGGGCCGACTCTTGTGTGTTCTGGCTGGTGTAGATGATCGCAGCTGTTGACGGTTTCTCCTGTATGTACCTCCATCCTTCGTTGTTACTTCATAAGCTCGGGGACTACGTTGCTTCTCTACAGTGGCTTCCTTCCACTCCTTCTTTGGATCGTCTATTGGTTGTACTCGCACAGTATCTCCAACGGACAAGGGTTTGAGGCTTCTTCTATGCATGTAGTGTTCTGCAGTGCTGGCTCTTTTCTTCTCCATGCATTCTCGTTCTCCAGCAATGATATTTGGCTGCAAGCGAGCATTAATAGCAGGGATCAATGTCTTGGTGCGACGCCCCATAAGCCACTGAGCAGGACTGGTTGCCATACCTTCTTGAGGGGTATTGCGCATGTTCAGCAATCCAAGGTAGGGGTCTTCTTTGGCCCGATGGCACTTCTTCATCATGAGCTTGACAGATTTTACAGCGGCTTCAGCTGCACCATTGAACTTGGAGTTTCCAGGACTAGAAGTTTCATGGCAAAATTTCCACTTCTTTGCAAATGACTGAAACTGATGAGAGGAAAACTGTGGACCATTATCACTGATCACAACGTCAGGTATGCCATGTCGAGGAAAGTGGTGCTTAAGTTTTGTGACGATGGCTTCTGAAGTTATCTCTGGAAGGTAGTCAACTTCAGAGAACTGACTAAAGTAATCAACAGTTACCAGATAGTTTCGGTTTTGGATGGTGAACAAGTCAGTTGCCACTTTTTCCCAGGGACGTTCTGGAAGTTCATGTTGATACAGGGGCTCAGGGGATTGCTTAAGTGAATAGGAGGAACAGACGTCACAGGACTCCACAAACTGACGAATTTCTGAAGACATCCTAGGCCAGTAGATTAACTCCCTTGCACGTCGTAGGCAGGAGTTTATACCCGAGTGGCCAGCGTGCACCTTGTCCATCATCTCATATCGCATAGAGCTAGGGGTTACCACCCTCCCTCCTCTAAGAATAACACCATCTTGTACAGACATCTCCTCTCGATAACTGTAATATGGGGCTAGGCAGTCTGGAAGGTGACCTTTCTCATTAGGCCACCCTTGAACGATGACATCCTTGAGCAGTCTTAATGCTGGGTCCTTTTCTGTGGCATGCCGTATTTCTTGAAGGCGAGATTCCCTGAACTGGGAGTAGGCTAGACTGTTAACTGAGAAAGAGTCATCTCCTGTGTCAGGCAGGGGAGCACATGAAAGAGCATCAGCAATGGGGATTTCTTTGCCAGGACGGTAAAATAGTTGATACTGGCAGTCTTGAGTGTGAAGGAGCATCGCCTGGAGTCGTCGTGGGGCACGAGATAGTGGCTTGTTTGCTATGAACACAAGAGGTTTGTGATCTGTGAGGACCCTGACCGATCTTCCATATGTGTAGTGATAAAATTTCTCTAATCCGTATACAACGGCTAACATTTCTTTTTCAATTTGAGCATAATTTCTTTCAGAGTTAGATAAGGAGCGACTGGCAAAGGCTACAGGCTTCCCATTTTGCATTAATGCGGAACCCAGACCATATTCACTAGAATCATTTTCTAGAGTAAGCTCATCACAGGGGTTGTAAAATGTGAGCACAGGGCTATTGGTGATCATACACTTAATTCGGTTGACTGCTTCTTGTTGGCTTGCTGACCAAACCCAAGAAACATCCTTCTTTACAAGATTATGCAAGGGGTACAAAACAGATGCTGAGTTGGGCAGAAACCTAGCAAGATAATTGACCATACCTAGAAAACACCTTAGCTCCACAACATTAGTAGGTGCTGGATACTCACATATGGCTCGGATTTTGTCAGGATCAGTTACCAGGCCATCTTTTGTAATACAGTGACCCGTTAATTTTACATTGTCAGTTCTCAGAGTGAGCTTGTCTTCATTCAGTTTTATATTCATTCTCTGACACCTCTCAAAGAACTGCTTCAAGTTGGCGTCATGCTCTTCCAGAGATTTCCCATGAATTATCACATCATCAGCTATGCAAATTACACCAGGTACACCTTGTAAAGTTTCAAGTAGTCTGTTCTGAAAGATTTCTGATGACACTGATAAACCAAAGGGTAGTCTAACCCAGCGGTATCTCCCAAAACACGTTTGAAAAGTGGTTAGGTGGCTAGATTTTTCATCAAGTTTGATGTGCCAGTAACCAGAAGCAAGATCTGCTTTAGAGAAGACTTTTGACTGGCTCAACTCATGCAATGTATCCTCAAGCACAGGAAGAGTATAACGCTCTCAGAGCAGTGCTTTGTTGAGTTCACGAGGGTCTATACAAATTCAGATATCACCATTCTTCTTTGGTGCAACCACAATCTGGCTCACCCATTCAGTCGGGTCGCTAACTGGCACAGTGACACCTAAGTTTTCTAGTCTATCAAGTTCAGTTTTCAGCTTTGGTCTAAGTGCAACAGGGACCCTTGTATCAGGCATGATGGTTGGCTTCACCTGGGGGTCTACTGACAATGACTGTAGACCTGGCAGAGTACCTAAACCATCAGTGCCGGTATTACTAAACATGTCACTATTACAGTCAGACTCACTCACTTTCACATTATCCACACATTCAAATACATCTTCATTAACAGTTATCAGATCCATCTGTTTGCTAGCCCCAAGACCTAAGAGAGGGACTAAATTTCCTTCAAACACCACAAACTCCACAGAATATTTCTTACCATTTTTGGGATTTTTAATGCTTCTCCTGCACACACCCACAGGAGTCTGAACAGAGTTATTCCAGGTAGTAAGGATTCTCTTAGTCTTCTGTACATTTTTTGCATATTGTAGTGGTAGGGCATTAACTGATGAGCCAGTGTCGATCTGAAAAATTACCTCATTATCATCAATTAACATGCAACACTTAACATCTTTCTTGGGAGATTTTACAGAGTTTACAGGCATGTAATGTAATGTGTTAACCCACTCTTCATCCGAACTGGACGCCTCATGGGGCTGGGCATCTGGTTCACTCTCAGCAACCTGATGTACAGCTTTCTTTTTGCAGTTCGAGGATTTTACAGTGGCATTGACAGAGGCTTTAACACGACACATACTTGCAAAATGGTCTCTTTCCCCACACTTCAGGCATACTTTCCCTACAGCTGGACATTTATTTCTTGCAAACACATGTGAAAGACCACAAAGCTTACATTTCCTAGCTACACTGTTGGAACTATGTGCTTGGGCACAACTGTCTGTCCTAGATCTGACCTTGTTCACAGTTTCAGGGACAGGATTCAACACTCGGGTCTGTGAGATGGCAATGTCTGCAGCTTTGCAGGTATCAATACACTTCTCTAATGTCAAATTTCTTGTTTTAAGTAGCTCAGTTCGAACACTGGAGTCATGAATCCCTAACACAATTCTGTCTTTCATTAGGGAAGCTTTACATGTGTCACAGTAATCACAAGTCTTTACAAGAGTTTGCAAATCTGAGTAAAATTTATCAAAGGGTTCCCCTTCTTGCTGGTTCCTTGTATTAAATATGAATCTCTCATAAGTAACATTAATTTCACCAATGGCAAACTCATCAAATTTGTTGATTATATCTTGCACTGTCCTATCAGCTTCATTACCTTCAAACTGAAAACCATTGTATACTTTGAGGGCATCATCTGCTAAATACTGTAGGAACGTAGCTACCTGGATGTTGGGTTCTTCAGTGTGTAGTCTTGAGAGAAGAGCATACATGTTCCATCTCTGTTTGAAAAGCTTCCAGTTTTCTGCAACATTTATCCCCAAACAGAAGGGCTGAGGGGCTCTGACGCCAGCATAAACGCGCTTGCTGTCAGTGTCTGTACTCATCTTGGTGGGTGAGGCTAGTAGGTTACAGGAACTTATCAATAGGTTGCAGGTCAAAGGAGATCCGTCTACTCACAGGCTGTAGGCAGGAACATCAGTAGATTGTAGGGGATCAGTTCACTCACAAGCAGGAAGAATGTGCAGGTTCCCCAGCAGGCTAACATCCACTTCAAAATTTTGCCAGGAGTAGCAGCAGGTCATATCACTCAAATGGCTTATACTGCAGACCGCATTCTCTTCTCAGCTCCACTTCCATCAGCTGCCACCATGTTTCGTGTTCTTGTGTATTATGTCGTTTGCTGTGAAGATATAGTGGCGAGGCAGGGTAGTCAAACAAGAGATGGGTGGAGTGAGACAGCGGTGTTTATTCTCTAGCTTTCGAATCTGACCCTCAGCACAAAACAGCGAAGCATTGTGGGTAGTGCGCCAAGCGCGGCTAATTCAAAATACGTAACAACGCTGTTTTTAGTTCTGCATAGCACACTTTGCACGACTTCCATACGCAATTTCCTTGCCCCCTTAGTTATCAGACAGAGGAAGTCATGACTGATCTGTCTGCCACTCACTCTGGTCTTTGATGTGGAGACATCTGTTGTTCCACTCTGGGTGTTACTATAAGTCAGATTTTGCTGGTATATATCATGGCTTCAAAGTCCGTAACATCAGATGTGGTGATCCACACCCAGGTTTGAGTTCATTTTGCCCTCATGCTGGGTCTGTCCATGTTTACTGATGGCTGGCATTGAATTTGAGGTTGTCTTCTGTAATTTTACCCAGAGTGGCACCTTACCCTCCTGTGCCTTAATTTTTACTGTGAAGCCGTCAGCAATTCTATTGGCTCTGCAGCATATCCTCACATTTGATGCAATTAGTTTTATGATTTTTAGTGAGTGCAGGGCTGCCTTGTCTGCCGTTAACCCCTTAACCGCGGGGCGTCACTTTCGTGACGCTTGGGAGCAAGGGATCATACCGCGGGGCGTCGCTTTTGTGATTCTGTGTTATTTTGAATTCACCCGGGCTTCCAAGTGGGGGCTTGTATCATCTATCAGTACTGCCAATGTCCAACACTAGTCAGCACTCCTAATCTCATCTGTACTCCCATCCATTGTTGACAATTTAGCCATTTCTCCCCGTTCTTGACTCCCCTCCCTACCTCCCCTCCATTACCCTATCCTCTCGCCTGCCCGGCCGTGCTACGCTAAGTAAATCTTCCCTGGAATTTTTCACTGATTTCATCCATTGAAATAAGCCCTATGCCTTATTCTTATACCAAATAATATATACAAGAAAGAAATAAGGTAAGTGAGAGTGCCATACACCTGGAATTGGCTAATTATCACCTGACAACACCTCACATGCACTCGTTCGCTAATTTTCGCTGTTTTTTTCCCCTCTAAATATGCCATATAATCTATTTTCGTAATAAATATACAAATAAGGAGGGAAGGGAGAAGCCTAAGTGATATTTACATTCACCTGGAACTACCTAATTTATAATGTATTGTCTAGATTTCCTGCCAGTCATTTTAGTGAAATACATAGCTGTTTCAAGAGCTACGTTGGTAGTACTGAATATCCCCTAAGTAGGCCTCTACCCGGGCCGGCCCTCCTTTATCAGTTCTCTCTCATCTTCCGAAGAGGAGTTACGGCTCATCCTCTTGCTGGCTTCAGGGCCTTTTTCACCCCCATGCAAAGGGCCCTGTGACCTTTACCCCCAACTAAACCTCGTGTGGAAAGAGGTAAAGGGCTGACAATTGATAAAAGAGTGACTACGATCTTTCTGTTGAGTAAAACAGTGCAAGTGGAATTGTAAATAATGTGTAAACAGCAAGTGAAAGTAATGAATGTAAATATACGTGAACAATGGAAAATTGTTTTATAAGTTACTTCAAGTGACAGTGCATAACACAGTGTAAATAAAATAGAAATGTAAATAACGTAAATAAAATAGAGAACGTAAATAGAAATGTAAATGAGTAGTATTATAAGAATACGAGTATAAACCCTAGGAGTAATGAAAGTGAAAGTTTCACTATAGCATGTCTGAATACTATGAGTTATGAGAGTGAAGATGAAAATGACATTAACTCTCAATGCCAGTATACAGGACGAGAAAGTGAATGATATGTATTTTACTGAAAGAAATTGAATCCCTACAGTGACAATAAACTAATACTACTGAAGGAAACTTATGGATAAAGACTGTAGATATACGTAAGTGTTATATAGTAATAGAAATATAAAGTGTGAGGGGTTTTATGAATAATAAATGACAGAGTACCAAGAGCGAACTAGCGCAAGTGCGGCGGTCAGACACGCTCATAATTTTCATTGCTTTCACAGTGTTTTTTTTTTTTTGGAGTATGGATCCCAAACTACTTGAAAATCATAGAGTAGTGTTTATAGTGTTAATATCTGGCTGTGGTAATCATATTACGGGTTGTCGGGAAGTGTAAAGTGGAGACTTCGTTACCCAACTTCAGAGGTCTCCACAAGTCCTACGGTAACCGACGAAGGCTCAACAATCATTCCAGGAGAAAGCTGAAGGTATGTGCCATAAGCATATGTAATTTTATTATTCTAGGACTAATAACTGATTTTTGGCAAATATTTTTTGAGAGTCTGTCGGAGCCCAAATAACCCCGTGGGACACGCAAGTCATTGGTAAACAAGCCCGCGGTGTAGGAGTTAAGCATTTCACCTTTCCTCACCCTTTAGTGTTGGAAATTTGAGGAAAGTTCCACCTTGTGTGCCACCATGCTTTGTGGCAGCCCACATTGGACCGCAGGGAAATGATTGTGCAGGTGAGGCAGCAAGGGCAACAGTGATTCTTGATGTCTCTGTTATGTTAGACCTGTCACCAACAGAGATTATTTCCCATTGATTAAGGCTGCAGTCCCTACCTCCTGGCAGCATGCTTGGGGCACATTTCCTGTTCCAAGCAAGCTACAGGAGGTGACCAACCAGTCTCCATTTTTATGGTCTTTGGGGTTGCTTACCCACTTTTATTCAGAACTTCGTCTTTGACAGGAAGTTTCCTGTGTGTGTGTGTGATTTGAACTCTCCCCTGTACTCTCAGGAGGAGGATGTGCCACAGATGAGTGTTTTGTGTGTCGCATTATTTTGCTGTTGCAGTTAACTCTCTCGTTATTGGACGACGCAGGCTGCATCCAACCACGGACAAGTACTCAGGATATGGGTCGGCTTGGCCTTGGCTGAATGCTGGGAGAACCCCCCCCCCTGTTTCCATGCTCGCCGTACTTCTTAAACATTTTGTCCCCACACCATTGGTTTTACTTTTTTTTCCGTGATTTTATTATCTTCGTAATCTCTAATAGTTGTGCTTGCTTATGGTGTTGATAAAAACATTTGGCGAACATACATTATGCGCTGAGTTACAATGTTTTTTATTTCCTTTGCGTTTTCTGATGGAAATATAAGTTTTATGGTAATTTGTTACTAAGAATAAGTTTTATGAAATTTCATTAGTGTCATTTTGGTATATAAACATATACTGTTGGGCAGTTTGGGTGGGTTTTACGTACCACTATAGGAAATTATCTTTTGATTGGGTGTTTTGTGCAGCCAAAGTTGTTGCCAAATTATGTTTTCCCCTGCCTTTATCTAAGCCTGTGTCTGCCTGATTTTTTATTCACGTAATCTCGAATATTTATACTTGCCTATGGTGTTGATAAAAACGTTCAGCGAATATAGATTATGTGCCAATTTATGATGTTTCTTCTTTCCTTCTTCTCTCTTGTTTCCTCATGGAAATATTTGTTTCATGGTAATTGTTACTGATAAGGAGTTTTAGGAAATTTCATCAGCTACATTCTGATATATAAATATTTACTATAGGACAGTTCAGGTCGGTTTTATGTACCACAACATGAAATTACCTTACAGTCGTGCTGCAGTGTGGGAGCGGTATTTGGCTAAATTATATTTTCCCCTGCCTTTATTTGTGCCTTCTTCTGCCTGACTTTTTATTGACGTAATCTCAGATAGTTGTGCTTTATAATGTTGATAAAAATGTTTGGCGAATATAAAATATGTGCTAATTTATGATGTTTCTTCTCTCTATCAAGGGCGATTTTGTTCGATGCAGCTTGCGTTGTCCAGCATCGAGGGGGCGAGTTTTGCACCACTACCCTAACTGTCAAAAGGGTTAATGGTATTGTGGAGAAGAGGGAGTGAAGAGCTTCCTCTTTGTGGATGATGTCTCTGTTTCATTTGCTGCATCCAGTATGTTAGTGGCAGAGTGCTGGCTGGAACTTGCAATAAATCATTCTGTTACCAGGGCACCAAAACATGGCTTTTAGATTTTCCTCATCTGAGACCATTGGAGTGCACTTCTGCCAGTTACATGGGGCCCATCCTGACCCAGATTTGTTTTTAAATGGCCAAAGGATTGCTGGTATGAAAGTGAGGTTTTTGGGCCTCATCTGTGATGCCTGTCTTATTTGGATCCCACAATTAAAGCAGATAAAGGCTTCTTGCCTGAAGGTTGTCAGCCTTTTAAAGATTCTAGCTCATACTAGATAGGCTGCTGACAGACATACCCTGCTCCTGCTGCATCAAGCTCTAGTGTTATCCAATCCTTTCCGGATTTTAGTGAAAGCTTTGCCATTTCACTTGACATCTCAAAGACTTTTAGTTGAGTCTGGCATAAATTTTTAATTTCCAAACTGCCCTCTTATGGCTTCTATTCTTCTATCTGTGCCTTTATCTCAAGCTTCCTTTCTGGTCGTTCTATAGCTGCAGTTGTAGACGGCCACTGTTTTTCTCCTAGAGCTATGAGTAGTGGTGTTCCTCAGGACTCTGTCCTATCACCAGCTGTCTTGAACACTTTAAGGAATTGTTGTTGAATATAGAGGATGGAAGTAATGCGAGTATAAGTGGCTGGGAGAAGGAGGGAGGTGAGAAGACGGGAAGAAATCAGTAGGGTAGGAAATGAAGAAAGTTAAATTGAGGAAAGCCCCAGGAATTGATGGAGTGTGTGGTGAAATGCTGAAGCATGGGGAAGAGATAGTAGTAGAATGGATGTGGAAGATGTGCAGATTGGCCTGAGAGAAAGGTAGAGTCCCGGAGGATTGGAAGTCAGGTATAATTATTCCCTTGTACAAAGGAAATGGGGAAAAAGAAGTGTGTGGTAATCATAGGGTCATTTGTCTTCTTAGTATAATAGGAAAAGTGTATGGTAGGATACTTATTGACAGAGTTAGACAAAGAACAGAGAAATTAGTTGGAGAAGAACAGGGAGGCTTTAGGAAGGGAAGAGGTTGTGTAGCTCAGATATTCATTCTTAGATCTTTAGTGGAAAAGTTTCTAGAGAAGGGAAAGAAGTTGTATGCGGCTTTCATGGATTTGGAGAAAGCATATGACAGGGTGGATAGACAAGGATTGTGGAAAGTGTTAAGAATATATGGAGTAGATGGGAAGTTATTGAATGCTGTGAAGAGTATGTACGATGGTGCGAAGGCTGCAGTGCGTGTGGATGGTGAACTAAGTGAATATTTCTCTTTGAAGGTTGGGTTGAAACAGGGATGTGTCATGTCTCCATGGTTGTTCAATCTGTACATGGATGGGGTAATAAAAGAGGTACAAGGTAGGGTAGTGGATGTTGGAGTTGCCCTGGTGAGAGAGGATAGTGTTTCGAAACTCCCTGTACTGTTGTTTGCAGATGATACTTGTTGTTGAGTGATGACGAATGGGAGCTGCAAGGCTTGGTGGATGAGTTTGGGAGAGTGTGTAAGAAACGGAATCTAAAGGTGAATGTAGGGAAGAGTAAAGTGATGGTCTTTGAGAGAGGTGAAATCAGTGAATGTACAGCGAGGTTGGATGGTGGGGAATTGGAAAATGTGAGTACGTTTAAGTACTTGGGTAGTGTGATGAGTAAGGATGGAGGTTTGGAGGGTGAAGTGCTTGAAAGGGTACAGCAGGGAAGAAAGGTTGCTGGTTCTTTGAAAGCAGTGATAAGAAACAGGGAAGTGAGCATGGAAGTGAAAAAGTTACTACATAACAGTATTGTGATACCAACTCTAACGTACAGAAGTGAAGCTTGAACGTTGTTGGAAGGACACAAGTCAAGAGTGAGAGCGGTGGAAATGAGTTATTTAAGAGGAGCCTGTGGAGTCACATGGAGAGACAGGCTGACGAACGAGGATATAAAGGAGCGTTGTGGTGTGGATGTTGATGTGAATGGAAGCCTTATGAGGAACACACTGAGGTGGTTTGGCCATGTGGAGAGGATGGAGGGTGAAAGACTGACGAAGAGAATGTATGTGAGTGAGGTGGAGGGGGGAAGAGGGAGGGGGAGGCCAAGGATGAGATGGAGGGATGGGGTGGAGAGGTATATGAGAGAGGGGGGGATGTGAGTTGGGAGCAGGGCAGTGAAATGGCTGGGGACAGGGCAACTTGGAGGTGATTTGTTTGTGGCCACCCCAAACGGGATTGAGGCGTCTGGCAATAGATAGATAGATAGATAGTAAAATCTGTTTCCAAAAGATTAGATTTGCTAAGCCAACTCTGTACCTTCTTGACTCCAGCACAATTGCTAACCTTTTACATGGGTTTATTCGCCAATGTAGAGTACAACTCTCACGTATGGGGAGACTCCCCATGTACATTCCATCTCAACAAGGTGGAGTCAAATGTTTTTCGTTTCATTAACCCGACTCCTCTTACTGGCTCCCTTCAACCTCTGTCTCTTTACCACGCTGTTGCATCTTTATCTCTTTTTTTTGTCACCACTTCAATGGTCACTGCTCCTCTGGACTGTATGCTTGCATCCCTCATCTACTATGACAGGCACGTAGTACCAGTCTAGCAACAATCTCTCATCCCTTCTCAGTCCAGCTGTCTATTGCAAGAGTTAACCATTACTCCCAATTCGTCAAGTATACAACAAGTCAACACTGGAACTGCCTCCCTTTGTATTTCCTACTGGCTCTGGCCTCCGGTCTTTCAAGTGCAGTGTGTCCAGGCATCTCAAAATAAATGCTTCTTGAGTTTGGGTCTTTTTTATTTTAATTTTGTTTTCTTGGAGGTAACAGTTTGCAGGCACTTTGCCGTAAGTTCCTTCAGCTACCCCTGGCTGGTTATGCACCTTGGACTACATCACAAAGGCCTTTGTTTGGCTACATGACCCTTTTGGACTTCCCTTGTCCTAGACCTGCTTGTGGATGCAGGAGTATTGAGGCTGGAGCTGCAGCGTCAGTCCTGTATAGCGAGGTGCTGGTGCAGAGTCCAGAGGCTTCCTGAAACACCAACATATGACGCTGTTTTTAGTTCTGCCTAACACACTTTGCACGACTTCCATATGCAATTTCCTTGCCCGTTTTGGTATCAGACCGAGGAAGTCTTGACTGATCTGTCTACCACTCACTCTGGTCTTTGATGTGGAGACATCTGTTGTTCCACTCTGGGTGTTGCTATAAGTCAGATTGTACTGATATCTCGTGGCTCCAAAGTCCGTAACATCAGATGTAGTCATCCACACCCAGCTTTGAGTTTATTTTGCCCTCATGCTGGGTCTGTCCATGTTTACTGATGGCTGGCATTGAATTTGAGGTTGTCTTCCGTAATTTTACCCAGAGTGGCACCCTACCCTCCTCTGCCTTAATTTTTACTGTGAAGCTGTCAGCAATTCTGTTGGCTCTCCACCATATCCTCATCTTTGATGCAATTAGTTTTATGATTTTTAATGATTGCAGGGCTGCCTTGTCTGCCGTTAAGCATTTCAACTCTCCTCACCCTTTAGTGTTGAAAATTTGAGGAAAGTTCCACCTCGTGGGCCACCATGCTGGGTGGCAACCCACATTGGACCGCAGGGAAATGATTGTGCAGGTGAGGCAGCAAGGGCAACAGTGATTCTTGATGTGTCTGTTAGACCTGTCACCAACAGAGATTATTTCCCATTGATTAAGGCTGCAGTCCCTACCTCCTGGCAGCATGCTTGGGGCACATTTCTTGTTCCAAGCAAGCTACAGGAGGTGACCAACCAGTCTCCATTTTTATGGTCTTTGGGGTTGCTTACCCACTTTTATTCAGAACTTCGTCTTTGACAGGAAGTTTCCTGTGTGTGTGTGTGTGTGATTTGAACTCTCCCCTGTACTCTCAGGAGGAGGATGTGCCACAGAGGAGTGTTTTGAGTGTAGCATTATTTGCTGTTGCAGTTAACTCTCTCGTTATTGGACGACGCAGGCTGCATCCAACCACGGACAAGTACTCAGGATGTGGGACGGCTTGGCCTTGGCTGAATGCTGGGAGAACCCCCACCTGTTTCCGTGCTCGCCGTACTTCTTAAACATTTTGTCCCCACACCATTGGTTTTGCTTCTTTTTCCGTGATTTTATTATCTTCGTAATCTCTAATAGTTGTGCTTGATTATGGTGTTGATAAAAACATTTGGCGAACATACATTATGCGCTGAGTTACGATGTTTTTTATTTCCTTTGTGTTTTCTCATAGAAATATAAGTTTTATTGTAATTGTTACTGAGAAAAAGTTTTAGGAAATATCATTAGTGGCGTTTTGGTATATAAACCTTTACTGTTGGGCAGTTTGGGTGGGTTTTACGTACCACTATAGGAAATTATCTTATGATTGCGCTGCAGTGCGGGAGTGGTGTTTTGTGCGGCCAAAGTTGTTGCCAAATTATGTTTTCCCCTGCCTTTATCTAAGCCTGTGTCTGCCTGATTTTTTATTCACGTAATCTCGAATATTTATACTTGCCTATGGTGTTGATAAAAACGTTCAGCGAATATAGATTATGTGCCAATTTATGATGTTTCTTCTTTCCTTCTTCTCTCTTGTTTCCTCATAGAAATATTTGTTTCATGGTAATTGTTGCTGATTAGGAGTTTTAGGAAATTTTATCAGCTACATTCCGATATACAGTATTAATATTTACTATAGGACAGTTCAGATCGGTTTTATGTACCACAACATGAAATTACCTTACGGTCGTGCTGCAGTGTGGGAGCGGTATTTGGCTAAATTATATTTTCCCCTGCCTTTATTTATGCCTTCTTCTGCCTGACTTTTTATTGACGTAATCTCAGATAGTTGTGCTTTATAATGTTGATAAAAATGTTTGGCGAATATAAAATATGTGCTAATTTATGATGTTTCTTCTCTCTATCAAGGGCGATTTTGTTCGATGCAGCTTGCGTTGTCCAGCATCGAGGGGGTGAGTTTTGCACCACTACCCTAACTGTCAAAAGGATTAATGGCATTGTGGAGAAGAGGGAGTGAAGAGCTTCCTCTATGTGGATGATGTCTCTGTTTCATTTGCTGCATCCAGTATGTTGGTGGCAGAGTGCTGGCTGCAACTTGCAATAAATCATTCTGTTACCAGGGCACCAAAACATGGCTTTTAGATTTTCCTCATCTGAGACCATTGGAGTGCACTTCTGCCAGTTACATGGGGCCCATCCTGACCCAGATTTGTTTTTAAATGGCCAAAGGATTGCTGGTATGGAAGTGAGGTTTTTGGGCCTCATCTGTGATGCCTGTCTTACTTGGATCCCACAATTAAAGCAGATAAAGGCTTCTTGCCTGAAGGTTGTGAGCCTTTTAAAGGTTCTAGCTCATACTAGATAGGCTGCTGACAGACATACCCTGCTCCTGCTGCATCAAGCTCTAGTGTTATCCAATCCTTTCAGGATTTTAGTGAAAGCTTTGCCATTTCACTTGACATCTCTAGGACTTTTAGTTGAGTCTGGCATAAATTTTTAATTTCCAAACTGCCCTCTTATGTCTTCTATTCTTCTTTCTGTGCCTTCATCTCAAGCTTCCTTTCTGGTCGTTCTATAGCTGCAGTTGTAGACGACCACTGTTTTTCTCCTAGAGCTATGAGTATTGGTGTTCCTCAGGATTCTGTCCTATCAGCAGCTGTCTTGAACACTTTAAGGAAATATTGAATATAGAGGATGGAAGTAATGCGAGTATAAGTGGCTGGGGAATGGCTGGGAGAAGGAGGTAGGTGAGAAGACAGGAAGAATTCAGTAGGGTAGATGTTCTGAAAGCAATGAAGAAAGTTAAATTGGAGAAAGCTCCAAGAATTCATGGAGTGTGTGGTGAAATGCTGAAGCATGGGGGAGAGATACTAGTAGAATGGATGTGCAAGATGTGCAGATTGGCCTGGGAGGAAGATAGAGTCCCGGAGGATTGGAAGTCAGGTATAATTATTCCCTTGTACAAAGGAAAAGGGGAAAAAGAAGTGTGTGGTAATCATAGGGGCATTTGTCTTCTTAGTATAATAGGAAAAGTGTATGCTAGGATACTTATTGACAGAGTTAGAGAAAGAACAGAGAAATTAGTTGGAGAAGAACAGGGAGGCTTTAGGAAGGGAAGAGGTTGTGTAGCTCAGATATTCATTCTTAGATCTTTAGTGGAAAAGTTTCTAGAGAAGGGAAAGAAGTTGTATGCGGCTTTCATGGATTTGGAGAAAGCATATGACAGGGTGAATAGACAAGGATTGTGGAAAGTGTTAAGAATATATGGAGTAGATGGGAAGTTCTTGAATACTCCGAAGAGTATGTACGATGGTTCGAAGGCTGCAGTGCGTGTGGATGGCGAACTAAGTGAATTTTTCTTTTTGAAAGTTGGGTTGAAACAGGGATGTGTCATGTCTCCAAGGTTGTTCAATCTGTACATGGATGGGGTAATAAAAGAGGTACAAGGTAGGGTAGTGGATGTTGGAGTGGCCCTGGTGAGAGAGGATATTGTTTGTAAACTCCCTGTACTGTTGTTTGCAGATGATACTGTTTTGTTGAGTGAAGACTAAGGGGAGCTGCAAGGCTTGGTGGATGAGTTTGGGAGAGTGTGTAAGAAACGGAATCTAAAGGTGAATGTAGGGAAAAGTAAAGTGATGGTCTTTGAGAGAGGTGAAGTCAGTGAATGTACATGAGGTTGGATGGTGGGGAATTGGAAAATGTGAGTACGTTTAAGTACTTGGGTAGTATGATGAGTAAGGATTGAGGTTTGGAAGGTGAAGCGCTTGAAAGGGTACAGCAGGGAAGAAAGGTTGCTGGTTCTTTGAAAGCAGTGATAAGAAACAGGGAAGTGAGCATGGAAGTGAAAAAGTTACTACATGACAGTATTGTGATAACAACTCTAACATACAGAAGTGAAGCTTGAACGTTGTTGAAAGGACACAAGTCAAGAGTGTGAGCGGTGGAAATGAGTTATTTAAGAGGAGCCTGTGGGGTCACATGGAGAGACAGGCTGACGAACGAGAATATAAAGGAGCGTTTTGGTGTGGATGTTGATGTGAATGGAAGCCTTATGAGGAACACACTGAGGTGGTTTGGCCATGTGGAGAGGATGGAGGGTGAAAGACTGACGAAGAGAATGTATGTGAGTGAGGTGGAGGGGGGAAGAGGGAGGGGGAGGCCAAGGATGAGATGGAGGGATGGGGTGGAGAGGTATATGAGAGAGGGGGGGATGTGAGTTGGGAGCAGGGCAGTGAAATGGCGGGGGACAGGGCGACTTGGAGGTGATTTTTTTGTGGTCATCCCAAACGGGATTTAGGCGTCTGGCAATAGATAGATAGATAGATAGTAAAATCTGCTTTGAAAAGATTAGATTTGCTAAGCCAACTTTGTACCTTCTTGACTCCAGCACAATTGTTAACCTTTTACATGGGTTTATTCGCCAATGTAGAGTACAACTCTCACGTATGGGGAGACTCCCCATGTACATTCCATCTCAACAAGGTGGAGTCAAATGTTTTTCGTTTCATTAACCCGCCTCCTCTTACTGGCTCCCTTCAACCTGTCTCTTTACCACGCTGTTGCATCTTTATCTTTTTTTTTTTTTGTCGCCACTTCAGTGGTCATTGCTCCTCTGAACTGTATGCTTGCATCCCTCATCTACTATGACAGGCACGTAGTACCTGTCTAGCAACAAACTCTCGTCCCTTTTCAGTCCAGCTCTCTATTGGAAGAGTTAAACATTACTTCCCAATTCGTCAAGTATACAACAGGTCAACTCTGGAACTGCCTCCCTTTGTATGTATTTCCTACTGGCTCTTACCTCTGCTCTTTCAAATGCAGTGTGTCCAGGCATCTCAAAATGAATGCTTCTTGAATTTGGGTCTTTGTTATTTTGATTTTGTTTTCTTGGAGGTAACAGTTTGTAGGCACTTTGCCGTCAGTTCCTTCAGCTACCCCTGCCTGGTTATGCACCTTGGACTACATCACACAGGCCTTTGTTTGGCTACAGAACCCTTTTGACCTCCCTTGTCCCAGGCCTGCTTGTGGATGCAGGAGTATTGAGGCTGGAGCTGCAGCGTCAGTCCCGTATAGCGAGGTGCTGGTGCAGAGTCCAGAGGCTTCCTGAAACACCAACATATGACGCTGTTTTTAGTTCTGCCTAACACACTTTGCACGACTTCCATATGCAATTTCCTTGCCCGTTTAGTTTTCAGATGGAGGATGTCTTGACTGATCTGTCTGCCACTCACTCTGGTCTTTGATGTGGAAACATATGTTGTTCCACTCTGGGTGTTACTATAAGTCAGATTTTGCTGGTATATCGTGGCTCCAAAGTCCGTAACATCAGATGTGGTGATCCACACCCATCTTTGAGTTCATTTTGCCCTCATGCTGGGTCTGTCCATGTTTACTAATGGCTGGCATTGAATTTGAGGTTGTCTTCCGTAATTTTACCCAGAGTGGCACCCTACCCTCCTCTGCCTTAATTTTTACTGTGAAGCTGTCAGCAATTCTCTTGGCTCTCCACCATATCCTCACCTTTAATGCAATTAGTTTTATGATTTTTAATGACTGCATGGCTGCCTTGTCTGCCGTTAAGCATTTCAACTCTCCTCACCCTTTAGTGTTGAAAATTTGAGGAAAGTTCCACCTCGTGGGCCACCATGCTGGGTGGCAGCCCACATTGGACCGCAGGGAAATGATTGTGCAGGTGAGGCAGCCAGGGCAACAGTGATTCTTGATGTCTCTGTTAGACCTGTCACCAACAGAGATTATTTCCCATTGATTAAGGCTGCAGTCCCTACCTCCTGGCAGCATGCTTGGGGCACATTTCCTGTTCGAAGCAAGCTACAGGAGGTGACCAACCAGTCTCCATTTTTATGGTCTTTGGGGTTGCTTACCCATTTTTATTCAGAACTTCGTCTTTGACAGGAAGTTTCCTGTGTGTGTGTGTGATTTGAACTCTCCCCTGTACTCTCAGGAGGAGGATGTGCCACAGAGGAGTGTTTTGAGTGTAGCATTATTTGCTGTTGCAGTTAACTCTCTCGTTATTGGACGACGCAGGCTGCATCCAACCATGGACAAGTACTCAGGATGTGGGACGGCTTGGCCTTGGCTGAATGCTGAGAGAACCCCCACCTGTTTCCGTGCTCGCCGTACTTCTTAAACATTTTGTCCCCACACCATTGGTTTTGCTTCTTTTTCCGTGATTTTATTATCTTTGTAATCTCTAATAGTTGTGCTTGCTTATGGTGTTGATAAAAACATTTGGCGAACATACATTATGCGCTGATTTACGATGTTTTTTATTTCCTTTGTGTTTTCTCATAGAAATATAAGTTTTATGGTAATTGTTACTGAGAAAAAGTTTTAGGAAATTTCATTAGTGGCGTTTTGGTATATAAACATTTACTGTTGGGCAGTTTGGGTGGGTTTTACGTACCAGTATAGGAAATTATCTTATGATTGCGCTGCAGTGCGGGAGTGGTGTTTTGTGCGGCCAAAGTTGTTGCCAAATTATGTTTTCCCCTGCCTTTATCTAAGCCTGTGTCTGCCTGATTTTTTATTCACGTAATCTCGAATATTTATACTTGCCTATGGTGTTGATAAAAAAGTTCAGCGAATATAGATTATGTGCCAATTTATGATGTTTCTTCTTTCCTTCTTCTCTCTTGTTTCCTCATAGAAATATTTGTTTCATGGTAATTGTTACTGATAAGGAGTTTTAGGAAATTTCATCAGCTACATTATGATCTATAAATATTTACTATAGGACAGTTCAGGTCGGTTTTATGTATCAGAACATGAAATTACCTTACGGTCGTGCTGCAGTGTGGGAGCGGTATTTGGCTAAATTATATTTTCCCTGCCTTTATTTATGCCTTCTTCTGCCTGACTTTATTGACGTAATCTCAGATAGTTGTGCTTTATAATGTTGATAAAAATGTTTGGCGAATATAAAATATGTGCTAATTTATGATGTTTCTTCTCTCAATCAAGGGCGATTTTGTTCGATTCAGCTTGCGTTGTCCAGCATCGAGGGGGTGTGTTTTGCACCACTACCCTAACTGTCAAAAGGGTTAATGGCATTGTGGAGAAGAGGGAGTGAAGAGCTTCCTCTTTGTGGATTATGTCTCTGTCTCATTTGCTGCATCCAGTATGTTGGTGGCAGAGTGCTGGCTGCAGCTTGCAATAAATCATTCTGTTACCAGGGCACCAAAACATGGCTTTTAGATTTTCCTCATCTGAGACCATTGCAGTGCACTTCTGCCAGTTACATGGGGCCCATCCTGACCCAGATTTGTTTTTAAATGGCCAAAGGATTGCTGGTATGGAAGTGAGGTTTTTGGGCCTCATCTGTGACGCCAGTCTTATTTGGATCCCACATTTAAAGGAGATAAAGGCTTCTTGCCTGAAGGTTGTGAGCCTTTTAAAGGTTCTAGCTCATACTAGGTAGGCTGCTGACAGACATACCCTGCTCCTGCTGCATCAAGCTCTAGTGTTATCCAATCCTTTCAGGATTTTAGTGAAAGCTTTGCCATTTCACTTGACATCTCTAGGACTTTTAGTTGAGTCTGGCATAAATTTTTAATTTCCAAACTGCCCTCTTATGTCTTCTATTCTTCTTTCTGTGCCTTCATCTCAAGCTTCCTTTCTGGTCGTTCTATAGCTGCAGTTGTAGACGGCCACTGTTTTTCTCCTAGAGCTATGAGTAGTGGTGTTCCTCAGGACTCTGTCCTATCACCAGCTGTCTTGAACACTTTAAGGAAATATTGAATATAGAGGATGGAAGTAATGCGAGTATAAGTGGCTGGGGAATGGCTGGGAGAAGGAGGGAGGTGAGAAGACAGGAAGAATTCAGTAGGGTAGATGTTCTGAAAGCAATGAAGAAAGTTAAATTGGAGAAAGCTCCAAGAATTCATGGAGTGTGTGGTGAAATGCTGAAGCATGGGGGAGAGATACTAGTAGAATGGATGTGCAAGATGTGCAGATTGGCCTGGGAGGAAGATAGAGTCCCGGAGGATTGGAAGTCAGGTATAATTATTCCCTTGTACAAAGGAAAAGGGGAAAAAGAAGTGTGTGGTAATCATAGGGGCATTTGTCTTCTTAGTATAATAGGAAAAGTGTATGCTAGGATACTTATTGACAGAGTTAGAGAAAGAACAGAGAAATTAGTTGGAGAAGAACTGGGAGGCTTTAGGAAGGGAAGAGGTTGTGTAGCTCAGATATTCATTCTTAGATCTTTAGTGGAAAAGTTTCTAGAGAAGGGAAAGAAGTTGTATGCGGCTTTCATGGATTTGGAGAAAGCATATGACAGGGTGAATAGACAAGGATTGTGGAAAGTGTTAAGAATATATGGAGTAGATGGGAAGTTCTTGAATACTCTGAAGAGTATGTACGATGGTTCGAAGGCTGCAGTGCGTGTGGATGGCGAACTAAGTGAATTTTTCTCTTTGAAAGTTGGGTTGAAACAGGGATGTGTCATGTCTCCAAGGTTGTTCAATCTGTACATGGATGGGGTAATAAAAGAGGTACAAGGTAGGGTAGTGGATGTTGGAGTGGCCCTGGTGAGAGAGGATATTGTTTGTAAACTCCCTGTACTGTTGTTTGCAGATGATACTGTTTTGTTGAGTGAAGACTAAGGGGAGCTGCAAGGCTTGGTGGATGAGTTTGGGAGAGTGTGTAAGAAACGGAATCTAAAGGTGAATGTAGGGAAGAGTAAAGTGATGGTCTTTGAGAGAGGTGAAGTCAGTGAATGTACATGAGGTTGGATGGTGGGGAATTGGAAAATGTGAGTACGTTTAAGTACTTGGGTAGTATGATGAGTAAGGATTGAGGTTTGGAAGGTGAAGCGCTTGAAAGGGTACAGCAGGGAAGAAAGGTTGCTGGTTCTTTGAAAGCAGTGATAAGAAACAGGGAAGTGAGCATGGAAGTGAAAAAGTTACTACATGACAGTATTGTGATAACAACTCTAACATACAGAAGTGAAGCTTGAACGTTGTTGAAAGGACACAAGTCAAGAGTGTGAGCGGTGGAAATGAGTTATTTAAGAGGAGCCTGTGGGGTCACATGGAGAGACAGGCTGACGAACGAGAATATAAAGGAGCGTTTTGGTGTGGATGTTGATGTGAATGGAAGCCTTATGAGGAACACACTGAGGTGGTTTGGCCATGTGGAGAGGATGGAGGGTGAAAGACTGACGAAGAGAATGTATGTGAGTGAGGTGGAGGGGGGAAGAGGGAGGGGGAGGCCAAGGATGAGATGGAGGGATGGGGTGGAGAGGTATATGAGAGAGGGGGGGATGTGAGTTGGGAGCAGGGCAGTGAAATGGCGGGGGACAGGGCGACTTGGAGGTGATTTTTTTGTGGTCATCCCAAACGGGATTTAGGCGTCTGGCAATAGATAGATAGATAGATAGTAAAATCTGCTTTGAAAAGATTAGATTTGCTAAGCCAACTTTGTACCTTCTTGACTCCAGCACAATTGTTAACCTTTTACATGGGTTTATTCGCCAATGTAGAGTACAACTCTCACGTATGGGGAGACTCCCCATGTACATTCCATCTCAACAAGGTGGAGTCAAATGTTTTTCGTTTCATTAACCCGCCTCCTCTTACTGGCTCCCTTCAACCTGTCTCTTTACCACGCTGTTGCATCTTTATCTTTTTTTTTTTTGTCGCCACTTCAATGGTCACTGCTCCTCTGAACTGTATGCTTGCATCCCTCATCTACTATGACAGGCATGTAGTACCTGTCTAGCAACAAACTCTCGTCCCTTTTCAGTCCAGCTCTCTATTGGAAGAGTTAAACATTACTTCCCAATTCGTCAAGTATACAACAGGTCAACTCTGGAACTGCCTCCCTTTGTATGTATTTCCTACTGGCTCTTACCTCCGGTCTTTCAAATGCAGTGTGTCCAGGCATCTCAAAATGAATGCTTCTTGAATTTGGGTCTTTGTTATTTTGATTTTGTTTTCTTGGAGGTAACAGTTTGTAGGCACTTTGCCGTCAGTTCCTTCAGCTACCCCTGCCTGGTTATGCACCTTGGACTACATCACACAGGCCTTTGTTTGGCTACAGGACCCTTTTGACCTCCCTTGTCCCAGGCCTGCTTGTGAATGCAGGAGTATTGAGGCTGGAGCTGCAGCGTCAGTCCTGTATAGCGAGGTGCTGGTGCAGAGTCCAGAGGCTTCCTGAAACACCAACATATGACGCTGTTTTTAGTTCTGCCTAACACACTTTGCACGACTTCCATATGCAATTTCCTTGCCCGTTTAGTTTTCAGACGGAGGATGTCTTGACTGATCTGTCTGCCACTCACTCTGGTCTTTGATGTGGAAACATATGTTGTTCCACTCTGGGTGTTACTATAAGTCAGATTTTGCTGGTATATCGTGGCTCCAAAGTCCGTAACATCAGATGTGGTGATCCACACCCATCTTTGAGTTCATTTTGCCCTCATGCTGGGTCTGTCCATGTTTACTAATGGCTGGCATTGAATTTGAGGTTGTCTTCCGTAATTTTACCCAGAGTGGCACCCTACCCTCCTCTGCCTTAATTTTTACTGTGAAGCTGTCAGCAATTCTCTTGGCTCTCCACCATATCCTCACCTTTAATGCAATTAGTTTTATGATTTTTAATGACTGCATGGCTGCCTTGTCTGCCGTTAAGCATTTCAACTCTCCTCACCCTTTAGTGTTGAAAATTTGAGGAAAGTTCCACCTCGTGGGCCACCATGCTGGGTGGCAGCCCACATTGGACCGCAGGGAAATGATTGTGCAGGTGAGGCAGCCAAGGGCAACAGTGATTCTTGATGTCTCTGTTAGACCTGTCACCAACAGAGATTATTTCCCATTGATTAAGGCTGCAGTCCCTACCTCCTGGCAGCATGCTTGGGGCACATTTCCTGTTCGAAGCAAGCTACAGGAGGTGACCAACCAGTCTCCATTTTTATGGTCTTTGGGGTTGCTTACCCATTTTTATTCAGAACTTCGTCTTTGACAGGAGGTTTCCTGTGTGTGTGTGTGATTTGAACTCTCCCCTGTACTCTCAGGAGGAGGATGTGCCACAGAGGAGTGTTTTGAGTGTAGCATTATTTGCTGTTGCAGTTAACTCTCTCGTTATTGGACGACGCAGGCTGCATCCAACCATGGACAAGTACTCAGGATGTGGGACGGCTTGGCCTTGGCTGAATGCTGAGAGAACCCCCACCTGTTTCCGTGCTCGCCGTACTTCTTAAACATTTTGTCCCCACACCATTGGTTTTGCTTCTTTTTCCGTGATTTTATTATCTTTGTAATCTCTAATAGTTGTGCTTGCTTATGGTGTTGATAAAAACATTTGGCGAACATACATTATGCGCTGATTTACGATGTTTTTTATTTCCTTTGTGTTTTCTCATAGAAATATAAGTTTTATGGTAATTGTTACTGAGAAAAAGTTTTAGGAAATTTCATTAGTGGCGTTTTGGTATATAAACATTTACTGTTGGGCAGTTTGGGTGGGTTTTACGTACCAGTATAGGAAATTATCTTATGATTGCGCTGCAGTGCGGGAGTGGTGTTTTGTGCGGCCAAAGTTGTTGCCAAATTATGTTTTCCCCTGCCTTTATCTAAGCCTGTGTCTGCCTGATTTTTTATTCACGTAATCTCGAATATTTATACTTGCCTATGGTGTTGATAAAAAAGTTCAGCGAATATAGATTATGTGCCAATTTATGATGTTTCTTCTTTCCTTCTTCTCTCTTGTTTCCTCATAGAAATATTTGTTTCATGGTAATTGTTACTGATAAGGAGTTTTAGGAAATTTCATCAGCTACATTCTGATCTATAAATATTTACTATAGGACAGTTCAGGTCGGTTTTATGTATCAGAACATGAAATTACCTTACGGTCGTGCTGCAGTGTGGGAGCGGTATTTGGCTAAATTATATTTTCCCCTGCCTTTATTTATGCCTTCTTCTGCCTGACTTTATTGACGTAATCTCAGATAGTTGTGCTTTATAATGTTGATAAAAATGTTTGGCGAATATAAAATATGTGCTAATTTATGATGTTTCTTCTCTCAATCAAGGGCGATTTTGTTCGATTCAGCTTGCGTTGTCCAGCATCGAGGGGGTGTGTTTTGCACCACTACCCTAACTGTCAAAAGGGTTAATGGCATTGTGGAGAAGAGGGAGTGAAGAGCTTCCTCTTTGTGGATTATGTCTCTGTCTCATTTGCTGCATCCAGTATGTTGGTGGCAGAGTGCTGGCTGCAACTTGCAATAAATCATTCTGTTACCAGGGCACCAAAACATGGCTTTTAGATTTTCCTCATCTGAGACCATTGCAGTGCACTTCTGCCAGTTACATGGGGCCCATCCTGACCCAGATTTGTTTTTAAATGGCCAAAGGATTGCTGGTATGGAAGTGAGGTTTTTGGGCCTCATCTGTGACGCCAGTCTTATTTGGATCCCACATTTAAAGGAGATAAAGGCTTCTTGCCTGAAGGTTGTGAGCCTTTTAAAGGTTCTAGCTCATACTAGGTAGGCTGCTGACAGACATACCCTGCTCCTGCTGCATCAAGCTCTAGTGTTATCCAATCCTTTCAGGATTTTAGTGAAAGCTTTGCCATTTCACTTGACATCTCAAAGACTTTTAGTTGAGTCTGGCATAAATTTTTAATTTCCAAACTGCTCTTTTATGGCTTCTATTCTTCTATCTGTGCCTTCATCTCAAGCTCCCTTTCTGGTCGTTTTATAGCTGCAGTTGTAGACGGCCACTGTTTTTCTCCTAGAGCTATGAGTAGTGGTGTTCCTCAGGACTCTGTCCTATCACCAGCTGTCTTGAACACTTTAAGGAATTGTTGAACATAGATGATGGAAGTAATGCGAGTATAAGTGGCTGGGAAATGGCTTGGAGAAGGAGGGAGGTGAGAAGACCGGAAGAAATCAGTAGGGTAGAAGTTGTGGAAGCAATGAAGAAAGTTAAATTGGGGAAAGCTCCAGGAATTGATGGAGTGTGTGGTGAAATGCTGAAGCATGGGGGAGAGATAGTAGTGGAATGGATGTGGAAGATGAGCAGATTTGCCTGGGAGGAAGGTAGAGTCCCGAAGGATTGGAAGTCAGGTATAATTATTCCCTTGTACAAAGGAAAAAGGGAAAAAGAAGTGTGTGGTAATCATAGGGGCATTTGTCTTCTTAGTATAATAGGAAAAGTGTATGGTAGGATACTTAATGACAGAGTTAGAGAAAGAACAGAGAAATTAGTTAGAGAAGAACAGGGAGGCTTTAGGAAGGGAAGAGGTTGTGTAGCTCAGATATTCATTCTTAGATCTTTAGTGGAAAAGTTTCTAGAGAAGGGAAAGAAGTTGTATGTGGCTTTCATGGATTTGGAGAAAGCATATGACAGGGTGGATAGTCAATGATTGTGGAAAGTGTTAATAATATATGGAGTAGAAGGGAAGTTGTTGAATGCTGTGAAGAGTATGTACGATGGTGCGAAGGCTGCAGTGCATGTGGATGGTGAACTAAGTGAATTTTTCTCTTTGAAAGTTGGGTTGAAACAGGGATGTGTCATGTCTCCATGGTTGTTCAATCTGTACATGGATGGGGTAATAAAAGAGGTAGAAGGTAGGGTAGTGGATGTTGGAGTGGCCCTGGTGAGAGAGGATATTGTTTGGAAACTCCCTGTACTGTTGTTTACAGATGATCCTGTGTTGTTGAGTGAAGACGAAGGGGAGCTGCAAGGCCTAGTGGATGAGTTTGGGAGAGTGTGTAAGAAGTGGAGTCTTAAGGTGAATGTAGGGAAGAGTAAAATGATGGTCTTTGAGAGAGGTGAAGTCAGTGAATGTACAGCGAGATTGGATGGTGAGGAATTGGAAAATGTGAGTACGTTTAAGTACTTGGGTAGTGTGATGAGTAAGGATGGCGGTTTGGAGGGTGAAGTGCTCGAAAGGGTACAGGAGGGAAGAAAGGTTGCTGGTTCTTTGAAAGTAGTGATAAGAAACAGGGAAGTGAGCAAGGAAGTGAAAAAGTTACTACATGACAGTATTGTGATACCAACTCTAACGTACGGAAGTGAAGTTTGAACGTTGTTGGAAGGACACAAGTCAAGAGTGAGAGCAGTGGAAATGAGTTATTTAAGAGGAGCCTGTGGGGTCACATGGAGAGACAGGCTGACGAATGAGGATATAAAGGAGCGTTGTGATGTGGATGTGGGTGTCTTAGGAAGCATTGTGAGGAACACACTGAGGTGATTTGGCCATGTGGAGAGAATGGAGGGTGAAAGACTGATGAAGAGAGTGTATGTGAGTGAGGTGGAGGGGGGAAGAGGGAGGGGGAGGCCGAGGATGAGATGGAGGGATGGGGTGGAGAGGTATATCAGAGAGGGGGGTATGAGTTGGGAGCAGGGCAGTGAAATGGCGGGGGACAGGGCGACTTGGAGGCGTTTTGTTTGTGGCCACCCCAAATGGGATTGAGGTGTCTGGCAATAGATAGATAGATAGATAGTCCTTCTAAGCTGTACATCTAATGCTGATGATTCCACCCTTTACCTTTCTATTTGCTTCCTGCAGCATCTGTCTCAGCAGTTTCATCAACAAACAAGGGTGAGGCTATGGTACACCAAATGTCTGACTTGGCTTATATCACTGACTGGGGTAAAAGTAATGTTGTTTTTAATCCATCAAAAACTCAGTTCTTACATCAGCCAACCTGACAGTCTTCTGCTGGATAACCCTTCAGTTTTTAACAATGTCTAGCTCAATCCTGCATCATCTTTAACCCCTTAACCTCGGGGCGTCACTTTCGTGACGCTTGGGAGCAAGGGATCATACCACGGGGCGTCACTTTTGTGATTCTGTGCTATTTTGAATTTGCCCGGGCTTTCAAGTGGTGGCTGGTATCATCTACCAGTACTGTCAATGTTCAACACCAGTCAGCACTCCTAATCTCATCTGTATTCCCATCCATTGTTGACAATTTAGCCATTTCTCCCCGTTCTTGACTCCCCTCCCTACCTCCCCTCCATTACACTCTCCTTTTGCCTGCCCAGCCGTGCTATGCTAAGTAAATCCTCCCTGGAATTTTCCACTGATTTTGTCCATTCAAATAAGCCCTATGCCCTATTCTTATACCAAATAATATATATAAAAAAGAAAGAAGGTAAGTGATTAGTGCCATACACCTGGAATTGGCTAATTATCACCTGACAACACCTCACGTGCACTCATTTGCTAATTTTCGCTGTTTTTTTCCCCTTCAAATATGCCGCATAATCTATTCTTATAATAAAATTATATATAAGGAGGGAAGGGAGAAGCCAAAGTGATATTTACATTCACCTGGAACTACCTAATTTATTATGTATTGTCTAGATTTCCTGCCAACCATTTCAAGTGATATTTACATTCACCTTGAACTACCTAATTTATTATGTATTGTCTAGATTTCCTTCCAATCATTTCATAGTGTATATATTAGCAGCTGTCACCAGGCTGAGATTGGCAGCACTGCACTTCCCCTAGGCAGGCCACCGTACACTGTATTCAGTTTACTGTCGTCTTTCAAGGTGAAAGCACGTCGGATTCGCGCCTGTCAAATTCCGCCCCTTTTTAGCCCCATGCAAAGGGCCATGTGACCTCTACCCCCTACTAAACCTCGTGTGGAAAGAGGTAAAGGGATAAGTGAGTGTTGTGGAATGTGAACTGGCTAATTTGTCAATGAAATTGATAGACAGTGACTGCATCTTTCTGGTGAGTGAAACAGTGCAAGTGGAAATGTAAATAATTTGTAAATAATATGTAAACAGCAAGTGAAAGCATTGAATGTAAATATGAGTGAACAGTGGAAAATAGTTTTATAAGTTACTGCAAGTGACAGTGCCTAACACAGTGTAAATAAAATGGAAATGTAAATAATGTAAATGAAATAGAGAGTGTAAATAGAAATGTAAATGAGTAGTAATATAAGAATACAAGTATATATACTAGAAGTAATGAAAGTGAAAGTTTCACTCTAGCATGTATGAGTACTATGAGTTATGAAAGTGAAGGTGAAAGTGACAGATTCACTCTCGACGCTAGAATACAGGACGAGAATGTGAATGCTACGTATTTTACTGAAAGAGAAATTGAATGCCTACAGTGACAATAAACTACTATTACTAAAGGAAACTTATGGATAAAGACTGTACAGTAGATATATATAAGTGTTATATGACGCACTGCCTGTGACAAGGGGTCAAGCGCCATACGAACGTAAACAAGAAAATTACAGTACAAGTAAGGAAAGCGCGCTCAGATTGTGGTACTCGGGCACAGAAGGCACTGTCGCTTTAAAAATGTCTTGTGTCCTAAATATAGCACAGTAGAACAATGTTTTATACCTCATTAAAGACTACATTTTCTTAGGTTTTACATGATATACATCTGATTTCGCTATGTTCAGTACTAACGGAATTATGGCATGATGAATCTACAGAGTGTTACGTAGGAAATGCGAGAGTGTAAGTTTCAAATTACGTCTGAACTGGTAAACTGATGACTAACAATATAATATTCTGCATCGATTAAAAATTGCATTTTATAATGATTCATTAGGCATCGGTCTGAGTTCTTTATGTTAAATAGTAACGCAATGGTAACGTGTCGTAAGTTCTTCCCTCAGACTAACTCAGTGAGGGAGGGCTTGGCGTCGTTCACCGCTTCCAGACGTAAGACCAACTTTCCTTATCCTTTCACTCTCCTCTCCCTCCCTCCTCTTTTCTTTCCCCCTCATATTGTCCCTTACCCTCTCTCTCCCCCCACCCCTCTCTCTCCTCCCTCCCCTCTCTCTCTCCCCCACCCCTCTCTCTCCCTTCCACCCACTTCCTCACCACCCACTGGCACCCCTATCCCCCACCCTCATACACAGCAAGACGTGTCATTACAGTACCTGAATGTGGTCTAAGTTGGACCACAACATTAACACCTGTTTTGAAGTTATGTGGGTTTTTCCTTACCATTCTTCATTCACGAAATTTTGAAATATAAATCCAAGTGAAAGTGGAAAAAATATTCCAAGAAGTAAAAATAAAATTGGGAAGAATATACAATTTTCGGTAAACACGTGATTCACTGATGTAAGTGCACTTACAAGAACATAGGGCGGTTATCAGTGTTTCGGCTCTTACTAATACCATAGAATATACCGTACTTGTCAAACAATGCATTTCTTGCAGATGGCTGCATGTGCAAGTATATCAAATTTAATGGGACTTTTCCTGAAAATAATTCAAGATTTAAGGTTAAAAAATATAGAACTTTTCTGTACAGCTTTAAAAGAAGCATTAGCGTATGCGGAATTTGATTCCTCTGGGCTAGTAGACAGCATAATAGGCTACAACAAATCAAGCATGTTGCAGTTTCATGGTTTTGTTTTGCCTAATAAGGAAAAATAAACATACACGAGTCTCACTGTTTTCTGAAAAATTCGTATAAATTATAATTATATAAAAAAAAAAAAAACTGAGGACGTCGTGGATCTCTTGCTTGCAGTACTGTAAACACCATCACTCTGAGGAAGTCATTGTGAAAGTGACGGTGGTGGTAATTGTGGTAGTGATGGTGGTGGTAGTTAATTAGTGGTAGTGATGGTGATGGTAGTTAATTAATGGTAGTGATGGTGGTGGTAGTGGTAGTGGTAGTGATGGTGGTGGTAGTGGTAGTGGTAGTGATGGTGGTGGTAGTGGTAGTGGTAGTGATGGTGGTGGTAGTGGTAGTGATGGTGGTGGTAGTTAGTGGTAGTGATAGTGGTGGAAGCTGTGGTAGTGAAGGTGGTGATAGTTAGTGGTAGTGATGGTTATGGAAGCTGTGGTAATGATGGTGGTGGTAGTTAGTGGAAGTGACGGTGGTGGAAGCTGTGGTAGTGATGGTGGAGGAAGCTGTGGCAGTGAAGGTGGTGGTAGTTAGTGGTAGTTTGGTGGTGGTAGTTAGTGGTAGTTTGGTGGTGGTAATTAGTGGTAGTGATGGTGGTGGAAGCTGTGGTAGTGATGGTGGTTGTAGTTGTGGAAGTGAACCAGTGCAGAACAGGACCTCACCATGTGGCAGATCACGCCCAGTCGCCCTCCTTCTGGTAAGAAAGGGAAATTGGATGTGACATCCTAATAAAATGTTTCACATTAGCACACACTAATGAAAACCTACCAACCTGGGGATACTAAACCAGTATAATAATCATTTTACAATTTACGCTTGTTGAAACAAACATGAAAAACTTGCATACCACTGAAGATCTCAAAAAGGGAAGTCTCTGGAACAAGATAATACAATATAAAATATAATTTTATAAAAAATATGTTTTTCCATACGAATACTAACCAAATTTAATACGAGTTGCAACAATAGTGCCACATGACGCCGGTATGAGGCCCACATACTCCGCTACATTACACTTGACGACCAACCATCCACTTCCATACAGGGGCCACTCACAGCCCATCTCTCACTGAGGCAACACCTCCGCTGCTGTTTCCGGTGGGACCAGCTCCCTGCAGCAGCCGTTCCAGCCGAGGGGATTGGGCCTGTCTGTTCTACCAGGAGGTTGAGTGCCCTGGTCCGCCCACCTGGAGGTCGAGGCACCCCCACTATGACCCTCCCTCCCGCCACCTGGATCGGGGTTGTGCCCTCTTGCCGACCGTGACTGGGCCCTCCCTCCTTGGCCTCCACCTGCTGCTGGGGAGCTGGGCGAGCGTCCACAGCCCTCTCCATCCAGGGCAACAGGGTTTGAGGCAGCATCGGGGCGGTTCCACCTGCAGCTCGTCGTCGGCGCCTCCATCAGCGCCGTGACTTCATCGGCGCCAGTCCATCGGCGTCTTGACCTCCACCCTGCTTCCCGTCCCGCCCTGCCTCTCGTCGAGCATTGACGACCCGCCTGACGGCCTTGCTCTCCACCACCTGCCTTCTTCTACTGTTGCGGCCTTCCTCTTCATCTTCATCGTCATCCAGCTGCTCCCATAGAGTCCTCTTGTATCATCACCGACTCTTCACTGGCGGGCCTGACACCATAGGCCCGCTTCCACTCTAAGTCAGATGGAAGAATCTACACCAACCAACCAACTTCCACACAACACACCCTCCCTCTTGCTACCAGGCAACGCTGCAACCACCCACTCTCAGTCCAGCACCTCTTCTGTCGAGGGGAAAAAATGAATCAATACAAAGCATTACCCGCATAGTAATAAAAATTTTAGAAAATGTTTGTAAGTAGGCGGAAAACGGAAGTTTTTGGAGTTTACTATGCATTAATAATGTAATTTTTTTGATTAACAATTCAAGACAACAGTGATAGATATTCTTAAAAACAGTCGCAAGCAGGCACACTGATGAAAGGCACTATGCCGACCAAAGCTGGGTCATGGAAACCAACCACTCGGCCCCACACTGTCTGTCAACACACACAAACACACAAAACTACTTTATTCTTTCTGTAAACCTGAACAAATGATTATCACTATTGATAAAAGAACTGACATAAAACTACAATTGTACTCAGGGAGAATACATTTTAAAATAAAAACTCACCCACCACTGACGAGAGCCAAGACGATCTCGCAGCAGACAGAGTAATCATTTTGTTTGTGTGTGGAGTTGGTTGTGTGGTGTATGTGAAAGAAGGCGTTATGGGGTCGGGGTGGCCATGAGTCGTCATAAATTAGGTTTGCGTATTTTCTCAACTCGCAGCCTCTGAAACCATCACATAATTTTTCTGCAACAATTAAAAACATAAAGCTGTAAAATGTCAAAGCAAAACCTCTTACCTGTGGTTATTATCGTTATTCTGAAACACTATGATGAACAAATCCAATATTGTTACAGAAGGATTTACGTGTATTAATATGATTTTGTATTCTATTTCTTACTAGGTTTATGGATTGTTTAATTAAAAAAAAAAAGCAATACTGTCTCACCTCGTCAATCATAATCCAACAAATCGTTGTCTACATCCCCTTCCAAGTCGTTTTCATTGCTTGGAGTAGGTGGCATACTTGATGTCTGTCTCTCTTGGTGTGAAAGTAGGTCCTTGAGGTAGGGGTATTTCACTGTATCAATGAATGCCAACAAACATTTAAGGCTTGCCACCTTTGCAGTTTTCAGGGGAATGGGCACATCATACTTTTGTGGGAGTGGCACGTCACTGATGTTGAACACCTTCCGGGAGAAGCTGTTTTTGCCAGGCATTAACCTGAAGGGAGTCAATGGTGTAGCACTGTAGGCCATACGAAGAAAATAACCTTCCTTGTATAAGTGACTGAAGATAAACATCCTGGCGTCTTTGAAGGAAACAGACTCACTCTTTGGTTTACGATTCACCACGTACTGCTTTAACACATCTATGTCCAAGAAGTCTTGCTGGTGCATCCTCACAACTGGATACAGAGAAGAAGTTGCACTCTGGATTATACTACAGTAAGAGTCAAAGTCGTAGATGTTACTCTCACGGATAAATTTCCTTTCAATATTTCCGAAAGCACTGTCACACGGCAAAAAAGAGTGGCCTGGCATGAGATACACATGTTCTATGGTATTTAATCGTCCACTGTGCACTTCGTGAAGATAATTAAGGATAATATTTACATTTCTGTTTTGCCCTCCACAGTTGTCACTGAACACAATTAGGTGATTGAAAGCCTTCTGATCGTACTCCATGGCAATCCATTTCTTAAGACAGCTGGCGATTTCAACAGAGCCACGCCCACCTGTAATCTCGTCCCACACGAACATTGATGATGTATTCGTCTTTAAGTTGTGAATGCAAAAGTTATACATCCACAACTTGCGATGGTAGTATGCAACACTTGTGGAGAGCTTGGGGATAGGAATAGTCTGCTGTAAGTCAATGCAAATAACAGCGACATTGTCATTCTTGTCGTCTTTTTTCTCCTTCATTAATCGTTGTCCCTCTGCTGCTTTATCCTTGTTCTGCTCTAACTGGTCTT
The DNA here is from genome assembly GCF_032717465.1 of Coenobita brevimanus. Taxonomy (NCBI): domain Eukaryota; kingdom Metazoa; phylum Arthropoda; class Malacostraca; order Decapoda; family Coenobitidae; genus Coenobita; species Coenobita brevimanus. The sequence goes on along the minus strand of NW_027644770.1, from coordinate 1,851,677 downwards.
CTAAGTCTTGTTTGGTAGTTTCAGTGGTGGCAGAATTGATTGAAGTGGTCAGTTTATCACATGTGCTGCAGGTGTCCGATTTAGGTGGTTGGAAAGCAATGTTAAATTCTTTTGTGAATGTCTTGTGGTAATAATTTTGGGTCACCTTTTCGATTTCAGGATGATTGGCAGTCATCCATTCTTTATACAACTGATAAAGCTTAGAGATGGTCAGGTTAGATTCCAAGTAATGTCTGTGGGGATTTCTGACACGGCTGTAGTGACTTGTCACCGTCGGTAATTGATTGATGTGATCTCTAACACATCGCGCTTTATCTCCTGTAATTTTTCCGACAGGTTCGTGACGTCCGCGTTGGTCCAACACAGGAACATGGGTGGAAGTTGTTTTGCCTACTGCACACATAACCCGTTTCCTGGTAATCCCAAAAATACAGTAGATGTAAATGCTTCTCTACACACTGGATAAGTTTCATTCTTGTAAACAACACTGTATGAAAACATGAACTCACGACGTTTTCCAGGATTGTCAGGGGTCTTGCTAGGCCGGTGTCTCTTTACACTAACTTTGTGAACGAGTTTCTGGATGTAAGCAGTCTGTGCATCATAGTTGGCCATAGCCCAGAACTCACTAAAAAGTGTTCTGATGACAGGCAGGGTCACTTTCTGAAAACAGCCATCACGGCAAGGAGTTCCAATTTCCCGACTTGGTACACACCTCCCAGTCTTGACACTCACGTACTCTTTTCCAGAATTTCTGTTAAATTTAGCTATATTTCTTGCCCACGTAGCTGGTGTACACTTCTTTTTTCTACCCGTCCTCTGATGTGTGTTAGCCTCCTCTCTTGCTGTGTCTTCGCCACTGCTTGACATTACTCCGAGGGTTGGCGTGGAAAATGAAGATACTTTGTCTCTTATTCTGGCTGAAATCTCGCGCCAGCTATAACTGTCTGTCCACCGCTCCTGTACGCTCTTTCTCACCCGCTTCTTCCCCTTCTATCCGCAGCCGCGCAACTAGAGTCAATGGGAGTGAGCCCGCAGGGGAGGCCTATCTAAATGAGAACCTTTTTTTATTGGATACCGTTTTAAAAATTTAAAATCTATCTCTCCATTCTCTCCATTCCCCCCCTCCCATCACTCCCTCTTTAGCAGGCTCCTACCCTCTCTTTACCATTCTGTCTGTTTGTCTGTCTATTTGTCTGTCTGTCTGTCTCTGTAAGGAACAAACTGTAGAGGGGGGGGGGGGGCAGAGGGGAGTAACTTTCCTTCCTTCCTGAGGGGCAGAGATTCAAATTGTAATAGATGAGGACTGTTTTTTATTGGACACTATTTTAAAAATTTACAGTCTGGCTCTCCATTCTCTCCATTCCCTCCTCCCATCACTCCCACTTCAGTAGGCTCCTACCCTCTCTTTGCCATAATCTCTCTCTCTCTCTCTCTCTCTCCATTTCGTAAGGAACAAATTGTAGGGGGGGGAGAGGGGAGTAACGACCTTATAACTTTCCTTCCTTCCTGAGCGGCTGAGATTCAAGTTGTAATAGGTGAGAACTGTTTTTTATTGGATAGTTTTAAAAATTTTCAATGTGGCTCTCTATTCCTTCCCCCCCCCCATCATTCCCTTTTTAGCAGGCTCCTACCCCCCTTCTCTCTCTCTCTCTCTCTCTCTCTCTCTCTACACCGTAAGGAACAAATTGTAGCGGGGGCAGAACGACCTTACAACTTTCCTTCCTTCCTGAGCAGCTGAGATTTAAGTTGTAATAGATACAATCCAGTTTTTAATTATTCATCTTCTTGTGTGTAACAATTATCAACAGTTTACGTACCAGTATAGGAATAATAAAGGTACCTTAAGAATACAATAGTCCATAAATATGGCATACTTTAACTTAGATACATCATGATGCTTACATTGCCGTACGATAGTTTGGGCTGTCCAGCATCCCTCCTCTCTCTTCTCCTCCTCGCGACCGTTGTCCTGTTGTTACTTACCGGTAGCATTTTATTTTTTTTCATTGATATTTTTGGAAATCTCTGGTGTTTGTAACAATCTTTGGAAAATGAAAATGTATATTATTGTTTTTTCAGATTAAATAGTCATAGCTAACTGTAAAACTAGCAAATAACATACATCTAAAATTAACAAACTCAGACGAAGATGGCAACTGTATGGCTGGCGACACATCTACACTTTCTGACTGTCAGCCGCACGCACAGTACAGCTACGGTTACAGACTGTTGTTCCTAGGATAGGGGAAGAATGGTAGAGTTGATTTACACATTTAACTCAATCACGGGGTGGTTGGCGCTTGGCCCCTTGTCGCAGGCAGCTACTCATATAGTAATAGAAATATAAACTGAGTATATTTATGAATAATAAATGACAGAACACCAGCGGTGAATGATCGGAAGTGGGAAGGTCATACGCGCTCTTAATTTTCATTGCTTTCACAGTGTTTTTTTTTTTTTGAGGGGGGGGGGGGACATGGATTCCAAACTATTTGAGAATCATAGAATAGTGTTTCTAGTGATAATATCATGCTGTGGTAATCATATTACGGGTTGTCGGGAAGTGTGAAGCGGAGACTTCGTTACCCATCTTCAGAGGTCTCCACAAGTCCTACGGTACTCGACAAAGGCTCAACAAACATCCCAGGAGAAAGCTGAAGGTGTGTGCCATATGCATATGTAATTTTAATATTCTAGGACTAATAACTGATTTTTGGCAAATATTTTTAGAGAGTCTGTCGGAGCACGAATATGCCCGCTGGACACGCAAGGCAAAGCAAAACAAGCCCGCGGTTTAGAGGTTAAACATACTTGGGGTTTCATTGTTTCTGGATTTATCATGGAAAGAACATATTACATCTCTTGTAAAATCTGCTTCCAAAAGATTAGATTTGCTAAGCCAACTCTGTACCTTCTTGACTCCAGCACAATTGTTAACCTTTTACATGGGTTTATTCGCCCATGTAGAGTACAACTCTCACGTATGGGGAGACTCCCCATGTACATTCCATCTCAACAAGGTGGAGTCAAAGGTTTTTCGTTTCATTAACCTGCCTCCTCATACTGGCTCCCTTCAACCTCTGTCTCTTTACCACGCTGTTGCATCTTTATCTCTTTTTTGTCACCACTTCAATGGTCATTGCTCCTCTGAACTGTATGCTTGCATCCCTCATCTAGTATGACAGGCACGTAGTACGCGTCTGGCAACAAACTCTCATCCCTTTTCAGTCCAGTTCTCTATTGGAAGTGTTAACCATTACCCCCAATTCATCATGTATACAACAGGTCAACTCTGGAACTGCCTCCCTTTGTCTGTATTTCGTACTGGCTATGACCTCCAGTCTTTCAAATGCAGTGTGTCCAGGCATCTCAAAATGAATGGTTCTTGAACCCCCTGGGGGTAGGGGGGTTCAAGAATACTCCTCCAGTATCCCTGCTTGTCGTACGAGGCGACTAAAAGGGTTGGTGGTGGGTTAGTGCCCCACCCCCTAAAAAGAACTAACTAAAAAAGCAAGTAAAGCGCCTCGGACCCGGACGGACCATACGTTGACGACTAAGGAACGGACAAAGGACATTCTGAGGGTAGGAACGTGGAATGTGAGAGGAGTGAATGATGAAGTGAAAGAGAGAGAGATTGTCCAGGTGCTTGAGGATGCAAAAGTGGATATATGTGGATTGACTGAAACTAAATGAAAAGGTGTAAGGATGAGAGAATGGGAATACGGTGTATGTATATGTGCGGGAGTCAGTGAGAATGAGAGGGCAAGAGAGGGAGTATGTCTGATGATAAGCAAGAAGTGGAAGGAGAATATAAGAGAGTATGGAACAGTGGATGCAAGGATTGTATGGGTGAGGATGAAAGTAGGTATACAAGCATGGGCGATTGTATGTGTGTATGCTCCAACAGAGGATCGAGTGGCAAGAGTGAAAGATGAGTTTTGGGCGAGAGTAGAAGCATGTATGGACAAGTTTGAGAGGAGCGAGAGAGCGCTGTTGATTGGAGACATGAATGGCAAAGTTGGGAATGTACGAGTGGATGGAGTGGTTGGTCAGTGGGGTGTGCCAGCTGAAGTACATGGGAATGGTAGTGCTTTGGTGGACATTTGTGCTGGTAAGGGGTTGGCAATAGCCAACACCTACTTTCGTCATAAGATGATCCACCGGTATACATGGAGAGTAATGAGGAGGATGGATGGTGAACTTGTTGAACGAAAGGCAATGATAGACTACATGTGTGTGGATGAGCGAATAAGAAGACAAGTGTTGGATGCAAGGGTGTGGAGAGGGTGGGGGAATGGAGTCTCGGACCATCACTTAGTGATGGCCAAGGTAGAGCTGCAAAGAAAGTGGTTGAGGAGGCGAAGGGGAAGACAGGAGGAAGCAGCTCCTGTGAGAAGAGTGGAGAAATTGCAAGATAGTGAGAAAATGACAGAGTATAAGAGCATAGTGGAAGAAAGATTGGGAAGGTGTGAGCTAGAGCAGATGGAAGGGGTGGAAGAGGTATGTAAGATATTCACGGAAGAGATAAGCGCAGCGTGTGAGGCGGTTTGTGGAGTGAAGAGGAGATGCAAGGGTGTGCAAGGGACAGCATGGTGGAATGATGAGGTGAAACGAGCTGTGGAACAAAAGAAGAAGGCGTATGGTGAATGGTTGGCGAGTAGAGGTAGGGGAGAAGATGAGAGAGAGAAGAGAGAGGTATATGTAAGCAGGAGAAGGGAGGTTGAGAGACTGGTGAAGGAGAGTAAGAAGAAAGTGGATGAAGAGTTTGGGAGGAATTTGGGTGTGAAATGGAGGGAGAGTAAGAAATTGTTTTGGAAGGAGGTAAAGAAAGTAAGGCAGTGTGAAAGGGGAAATAGTAGGGGAGTGAAAGATAGGAATAATAGATTGTTGGTGGAGAAGAGAGAGAAATTGAGGAGATGGAAGGAGCACTTTGAGGATTTGTTGAATGTAGAGAGTGAGAGCAGTGTGAGTATAAGTGGTTGGGGAATGGCTGGGAGAAGAAGAGATGAGAGGAGGGAGGAAGAGATCAGTAGGTCGGAAGTAGTGGAAGCGATGAAGAAGGTTAAGCTGGGAAAGGCCCCAGGAATTGATGGAGTGTGTGGTGAAATGCTTAGGTATGGGAGTGAGATTGTTGTGGAGTGGATATGGAAGTTGTGTAGATTGGCTTGGGAAGAGGGAAGGGTTCCAGAGGACTGGAAATCAGGTATAATTGTTCCTCTGTACAAAGGAAAAGGGGAGAGAGAAGTATGTGGTAACCATAGGGGTATTTGCCTTCTTAGTGTGACTGGTAAAATATATGGTAGAATACTCATTGATAGGGTTAGGCATATGACAGAGGAGCTAGTTGGAGAAGAACAAGGGGGATTTAGGAAGGGAAAAGGGTGTGTAGATCAGATATTTGTTCTAAGATGTTTAGTGGAGAAGTATCTAGAGAAGGGAAGGAAAGTGTACGCTGCCTTCATGGACCTGGAGAAAGCTTATGACAGAATAGATAGGAAAGGTATGTGGAAGGTATTAAGAATATATGGAGTGGAGGGGAAATTGTTGAGTGCTGTGAAGAGTATGTACGAGGGAGCTAGGGCTACGGTACGAGTGGATGGTGAGCTGAGTGAGTTCTTTGATCTCATTGTGGGACTGAAACAGGGGTGTGTAATGTCTCCATGGCTGTTTAATATATATATGGATGGGGTTGTAAAGGAGGTACAAGGTAGGGCAGTGGATGTGGGGATGGCCCTAAAGAATGAGGGTGAGATTTGGAAGCTTCCGGTGTTGCTGTTTGCTGATGATACAGTATTGTTGAGTGAAGATGAATGGGAGTTGCAGGGTTTGGTGAATGAATTTGGGACAGTGTGTAGGAGGAGGAAGCTGAAAGTTAATGTAAACAAAAGCAAAGTTATGGTGTTTGAGAGGAATGAAGTCACAGAGTGTGCAGTGAGGTTGGATGGTGAGGATATGGAGAATGTGAGTGCATTCAAGTACTTGGGTAGTGTGATGAGTAAGGATGGAACTTTGGGGGATGAAGTACGTGAAAGGGTACAGCAGGGAAGGAAGGTTGTTGGCACACTGAAAGCAGTGATGAGAAATAGGGAGGTGAGTATGGAAGTTAAGAAGTCACTGCATGATGGTATTGTGATCCCTACCCTGACGTATGGAAGCGAGGCGTGGACCTTGCAAGAGGGGAACAAGTCAAGAGTGAGAGCAGTGGAAATGAGTTACTTGAGAGGAGCATGTGGAGTGACGTGGAGGGACAGGTTGACGAATGAAGAAGTGAAGGAACGTTGTGGGGTAGATGTGGATGTGGTTGAAAAGATTAGGAGAAATACACTGAGGTGGTTTGGACATGTGGAGAGGATGGAGAATGTGAGTGCATTCAAGTACTTGGGTAGTGTGATGAGTAAGGATGGAACTTTGGGGGATGAAGTACGTGAAAGGGTACAGCAGGGAAGGAAGGTTGTTGGCACACTGAAAGCAGTGATGAGAAATAGGGAGGTGAGTATGGAAGTTAAGAAGTCACTGCATGATGGTATTGTGATCCCTACCCTGACGTATGGAAGCGAGGCGTGGACCTTGCAAGAGGGGAACAAGTCAAGAGTGAGAGCAGTGGAAATGAGTTACTTGAGAGGAGCATGTGGAGTGACGTGGAGGGACAGGTTGACGAATGAAGAAGTGAAGGAACGTTGTGGGGTAGATGTGGATGTGGTTGAAAAGATTAGGAGAAATACACTGAGGTGGTTTGGACATGTGGAGAGGATGGAGAATGAAAGACTGACTAAGAGGGTGTATGTAGGTGAGGTGGAGGGAGGGAGAGGGAGGGGTAGACCGAGGATGAGGTGGAGGGATGGAGTTGAGAGGTATATGAGGGAGGGGGTGAGTTGGGGGAGGGTAGTCAAATGGTGGGTGACAGAGTGACTTGGAGGCGTTTTGTCTGCGGCCACCCTTTGCGGGATTAGGGCGTCAGGCTATAGATAGATAGATAGTTATTTTGATTTTGTTTTCTTGGAGGTAACAGTTTGCGGGCACTTTGCCGTAGGTTCCTTCAGCTACCCCTGGCTGGTTATGCACCTTGGACTACATCACACAGGCCTTTGTTTGGCTACTAGACCCTTTTGCACCTCCCCTGTCCCAGTCCTTCGTTTGGCTACAGGACCCTTTTGCACCTCCCTTGTCCCAGGCCTGTTTTGGATGCAGGAGTTTTGAGGCTGGAGCTACAGCGTCAGTCCTGTATATCGAGGTGCTGGTGCAGACTCCAGAGGCTTCCTGAAACACCAACATATGACGCTGTTTTTAGTTCTGCATAGCACGCTTTGCACGACTTCCATAAGCAATTTCCTTGCCCCTTTAGTTATCAGGCAGAGGAAGTCATAACTGATCTGTCTGCCACTCACTCTGGTCTTTGATGTGGAGACATCTGTTGTTCCACTCTGGGTGTTACTATAAGTCAGATTTTGCTGGTATATCGTGGCTCCAAAGTCCGTAACATCAGATGTGGTGATCCACACCCAGCTTTGAGTTCATTTTGCCCTCATGCTGGGTCTGTCGATGTTTACTGATGGCTGGCATTGGATTTGAGGTTGTCTTCCGTAATTTTACCCAGAGTGGCACCCTACCCTCCTCTGCCTTAATTTTTACTGTGAAGCTGTCAGCAATTCTGTTGGCTCTCCAGCATATCCTCACCTTTGCTGCAATTAGTTTTATGATTTTTAATGACTGCAGGGCTGCCTTGTCTGCCGTTACGCATTTCAACTCTCCTCACCCTTTAGTGTTGAAAATTTGAGGAAAGTTCCACCTCGTGTGCCACCATGCTGGATGGCAGCCCACATTGGACCGCAGGGAAATGATTGTGCAGCTGAGGCAGCAAGGGCAGCAGTGATTCTTGATGTCTCTGTTTGGCCTGTCACCAACAGAGATTATTTCCCAGTGATTAAGGCTGCAGTCCCTACCTCCTGGCAGCATGCTTGGGGCACATTTCCTGTTCCAAGTAAGCTACAGGAGGTGACCAACCAGTCTCCATTTGTATGGTCTTTGGGGTTGCTTACCCACTTTTATTCAGAACTTCGTCTTTGACAGGAAGTTTCCTGTTTGTGTGTGTGATTTGAACTCTCCCCTGTACTCTCAGGAGGAGGATGTGCCACAGAGGAGTGTTTTGAGTGTAGCATTATTTGCTGTTGTAGTTAACTCTCTCGTTATTGGACGACGCAGGCTGCATCCAACCACGGACAAGTACTCAGGATGTGGGTCGGCTTGGCCTTGCCTGAATGCTGGGAGAACCCCCACCTGTTTCCATGCTCGCCATACTTCTTAAACATTTTGTCCCCACACCATTGGTTTTGCTTCTTTTTCCGTGATTTTATTATCTTCGTAATCTCTTATAGTTGTGCATGCTTATGGTGTTGATAAAAACATTTGGCGAACATACATTATGCTCTGATTTACGATGTTTTTTATTTCCTGTGTCTTTTCTCATAGAAATATAAGTTTTATGGTAATTGTTACTGATAAAAAGTTTTAGAAAATTTCATTAGTGACATTTTGGTATATAAACATTTACTGTTGGGCAGTTTGGGTGGGTTTTACGTACCACTATAGGAAATTATCTTATGATTGCGCTGCAGTGCGGGAGTGGTGTTTTGTGCGGTCAAAGTTGTTGCCAAATTATGTTTTCCCCTGCCTTTATCTAAGCCTGTGTCTGCCTGATTTTTTATTTATGTAATCTCGAATATTTATACTTGCCTATGGTGTTGATAAAAAAGTTCAGCGAATATAGATTATGTTCCAATTTATGATGTTTCTTCTTTCCTTCTTCTCTCTTGCTTCCTCATAGAAATATTTGTTTCATGGTAATTGTTACTGATAAGGAGTTTTAGGAAATTTCATCAGCTACATTCTGATATATAAATATTTACTATAGGACAGTTCAGATCGGTTTTATTTACCACAACATGAAATTACCTTACGGTCGTGCTGCAGTGTGGGATTGGTATTTGGCTAAATTATATTTTCCCCTGCCTTTATTTATGCCTTCTTCTGCCTGACTTTTTATTGACGTAATCTCAGATAGTTGTGCTTTATAATGTTGATAAGAATGTTTGGCGAATATAAAATATGTGCTAATTTATGATGTTTCTTCTCTCAATCAAGGGCGATTTTGTTCGATGCAGCTTGCGTTGTCCAGCATCGAGGGGGTGAGTTTTGCACCACTACCCTAACTGTCAAAAGGGTTAATGGTATTGTGGAGAAGAGGGAGTGAAGAGCTTCCTCTTTGTGGATGATGTCTCTATCTCATTTGCTGCATCCAGTATGTTGGTGGCAGAGTGCTGGCTGCAACTTGCAATAAATCATTCTGTTACCAGGGCACCAAAACATGGCTTTTAGATTTTCCTCATCTGAGACCATTGGAGTGCACTTCTGCCAGTTACATGGGGCCCATCCTGACCCAGATTTGTTTTTAAATGGCCAAAGGATTGCTGGTATGGAAGTGAGGTTTTTAGGCCTCATCTGTGACGCCTGTCTTTTTTGGATCCCACATTTAAAGCAGATAAAGGCTTCTTGCCTGAAGGTTGTGAGCCTTTTAAAGGTTCTAGCTCATACTAGATAGGCTGCTGACAGACATACCCTGCTCCTGCTCCATCAAGCTCTAGTGTTATCCAGTCCTTTCAGGATTTTAGTGAAAGCTTTGCCATTTCACTTGACATCTCAAAGACTTTTAGTTGAGTCTGTCATAAATTTTTAATTTCCAAACTGCCCTTTTATGGCTTCTATTCTTTTATCTGTGCCTTCATCTCAAGCTTCCTTTCTGGTCGTTCTATAGCTGCAGTTGTAGACGGCCACTGTTTTTCTCCTAGGGCTATGAGTAGTGGTGTTCCTCGGGACTCTGTCCTATCACCAGCTGTCTTGAACACTTTAAGGAATTGTTGAACATAAAGGATGGAAGTAATGCGAGTATAAGTGGCTGGGGAATGGCTGGGAGAAGGAGGGAGGTGAGAAGACCGGAAGAAATCAGTAGGGTAGAAGTTGTGTAAGTAATGAAGAAAGTTAAATTTGGGAAAGCCCCAGGAGTTGATGGTGTGTGTGGTGAAATGCTGAAGCATGGGGGAGAGATAGTAGTAGAAAGGATGTGGAAGATGTGCAGATTGGCCTGGGAGGAAGGTAGAGTCCCGGAGGATTGGAAGTCAGGTATAATTATTCCCTTGTACAAAGTTAAAGGAGAAAAAGAAGTGTGTGGTAATCATAGGGGCATTTGTCTTCTTAGTATAATAGGAAAAGTGTATGGTACGATACTTATTGACAGAGTTAGAGAAAGAACAGAGAAATTAGTTGGAGAAGAACAGCGTCTGGCAATAGATAGATAGATAGATAGATGAACAGGGAGGCTTTAGGAAGGGAAGAGGTTGTGTAGATCAGATGTTCATTCTTAGATTTTTAGTGGAAAAGTTTCTAGAGAAGGGGAAGAAGTTGTATGCGGCTTTCATGGATTTGGAGAAAGTATATGACAGGGTGGATAGACAAGGATTGTGGAAAGTGTTAAGAATATATGGAGTAGATGGGAAGTTGCTGAATGCTGTGAAGAGTATGTACGATGGTGCGAAGGCTGCAGTGCGTGTGGATGGTGAACTAAGTGAATTTTTCTCTTTTAAAGTTGGGTTGAAACAGGGATGTGTCATGTCTCCAGGGTTGTTCAATCTGTACATGGATGGGGTAATAAAAGAGGTACAAGGTAGGGTAGTGGATGTTGGAGTGGCCCTGGTGAGAGAGGATAGTGTTTGGAAACTCCCTCTACTGTTGTTTGCAGATGATACTGTGTTGTTGAGTGAAGACGAAGGGGAGCTGCAAGGCTTGGTGGATGAGTTTGGGAGAGTGTGTAAGAAACGGAATCTAAAGGTGAATGTAGGGAAGAATAAAGTGATGGTCTTTGAGAGAGGTGAAGTCAGCTAATGTACAGTGAGGTTGGATGGTGGGGAATTGGAAAATGTGAGTACAGCAGGGAAGAAAGGTTGTTGGTACACTGAAAGCAGTGATGAGAAATAGGGAGGTGAGTATGGAAGTTAAGAAGTCACTGCATGATGGTATTGTGATCCCTACCCTGACGTATGGAAGCGAGGCGTGGACCTTGCAAGAGGGAAACAAGTCAAGAGTGAGAGCAGTGGAAATGAATTACTTGAGAGGAGCATGTGGAGTGACGTGGAGGGACAGGTTGACGAATGAAGAAGTGAAGGAACGTTGTGGGGTAGATGTGGATGTGGTTGAAAAGATTAGGAGAAATACACTGAGGTGGTTTGGACATGTGGAGAGAATGGAGAATGAAAGACTGACTAAGAGGGTGTATGTAAGTGAGGTGGGAGGAGGGAGAGGGAGGGGTAGACCGAGGATGAGGTGGAGGGATGGAGTTGAGAGGTATATGAGGGAGGGGGGGGTGAGTTGGGGGGAGGGGAGTCAAATGGTGGGTGACAGATTGACTTGGGGGCGTTTTGTCTGCAGCCACCCATTGCGGGATTAGGGCGTCAGGCTATAGATAGATAGATAGATAGAGTACGTTTAAGTACTTGGGTAGTGTGATGAGTAAGGATGGAGGTTTGGAGGGTGAAGTGCTTGAAAGGGTACAGCAGGGAAGAAAGGTTGATGGTTCTTTGAAAGCAGTGATAAGAATCAGGGATTTGAGCATGGAAGTGAAAAAGTTACTACATGACAATATTGTGTTACCAAATCTAACGTACGGAAGTGAAGCTTGAACGTTGTTGGAAGGACACAAATCAAGAGTGAGAGCGGTGGATATGAGTTATTTAAGAGGAGCCTCTGGAGTCACATGGAGAGACAGGCTGACGAACGATAATATAAAGGAGCGTTGTGGTGTGGATGTTGATGTGAATGGAAGCCTTATGAGGAACACACTGAGGTGGTTTGGCCATGTGGAGAGGATGGAGGGTGAAAGACTGGCGAAGAGAATGTATGTGAGTGAGGTGGAGGGGGGAAGAGGGAGGGGGAGGCCAAGGATGAGATGGAGGGATGGGATGGAGAGGTATATGAGAGAGGGGGATGTGAGTTGGGAGCAGGGCAGTGAAATGGCGGGGGACAGGGCGACTTGGAGGTGATTTGTTTGTGGCCACCCCAAACGGGATTGAGGCGTCTGGCAATAGATAGATAGATAGATAGTAAAATCTGCTTCCAAAAGATTAGATTTGCTAAGCCAACTCTGTACCTTCTTGACTCCAGAACAATTGTTAACCTTTTACATGGGTTTATTCGCCAATGTAGAGTACTACTCTCACGTATGGGGAGACTCCCCATGTACATTCCATCTCAACAAGGTGGAGTCAAAGGTTTTTCGTTTCATTAACCCGCCTCCTCTTACTGGCTGCCTTCAACCTCTGTCTCTTTACCACGCTGTTGCATCTTTATCTCTTTTTTGTCACCACTTCAATGGTCATTGCTCCTCTGAACTGTATGCTTGCATCCCTCATCTACTATGACAGGCACGTAGTACCCGTCTAGCAACAAACTCTCATCCCTTTTCAGTCTAGCTCTCAATTGCAAGAGTTAACCATTACTCCCAATTCGTCAAGTATACAACAGGTCAACTCTGGAACTGCCTCCCTTTGTCTGTATTTCCTACTGGCTCTGACCTCCGGTCTTTCAAATGCAGTGTGTCCAGGCATCTCAAAATGAATGCTTCTTGAATTTGGGTCTTTATTATTTTGATTTTGTTTTCTTGGAGGTAACAGTTTGTGGGCACTTTGCCGTAATTTCCTTCAGCTACCCCTGGCTGGTTATGCACCTTGGACTACATCACACGGGCCTTTGTTTGGCTACATGACCCTTTTGCACCTCCCTTGTCCCAGGCGTGCTTGTGGATGCAGGAGTATTGAGGCTGGAGCTGCAGCGTCAGTCCTGTATAGCGAGGTGCTGGTGCAGAGTGCAGAGGCTTCCTGAAACACCAACATATGACGCTGTTTTTAGTTCTGCCTAACACACTTTGCACGACTTCCATACGCAATTTCCTTGCCCGTTTTGGTATCAGACAGAGGAACTCTTGACTGATCTGTCTGCCACTCACTCTGGTCTTTGATGTGGAGGCATCTGTTGTTCCGCTCTGGGTGTTACTATAAGTCAGATTTTGCTTGTATATCGTGACTCCAAGGTCCGTAACATCAGATGTGGTGATCCACACCCAGCTTTGAGTTCATTTTGCCCTCATGCTGGGTCTGTCCATGTTTACTGATGGCTGGCATTGAATTTGAGGTTGTCTTCCGTAATTTTACCCAGAGTGGCACCCTACCCTCCTCTGCCTTAATTTTTACTGTGAAGCTGTCAGCAATTCTGTTGGCTTTCCACCATATCCTAACCTTTGATGCAATTAGTTTTATGATTTTTAATGACTGCAGGGCTGCCTTGTCTGCCGTTACGCAATTCAACTCTCCTCACCCTTTACTGTTGAAAATTTGAGGAAAGTTCCACCTCGTGGGCCACCATGCTGGGTGGGAACCCACATTGGACCGCAGGGAAATGATTGTGCAGGTGAGGCAGCAAGGGCAGCAGTGATTCTTGATGTCTCTGTTAGACCTGTCACCAACAGAGATTATTTCCCATTGATTAAGGCTGCAGTCCCTACCTGCTGGCAGGATGCTTGGGGCACATTTCTTGTTCCAAGCAAGCTACAGGAGGTGACGAACCAGTCTCCATTTGTATGGTCTTTGGGGTTGCTTACCCACTTTTATTCAGAACTTCGTCTATGACAGGAAGTTTCCTGTGTGTGTGCGTGATTTGAACTCTCCCCTGTATTCTCAGGGGGAGGATGTGCCACAGAGGAGTGTTTTGAGTGTAGCATTATTTGCTGTTGCAGTTAACTCTGTTGTTATTGGACGACGCAGGCTGCATCCAACCACGGACAAGTACTCAGGATGTGGGACGGCCTGGCCTTGGCTGAATGCTGGGAGAACCCCCACCTGTTTCCGTGCTTGCCGTACTTCTTAAACATTTTGTCCCCACACCATTGGTTTTCCTTCTTTTTCCATGATTTTATTATATTCGTAATCTGTAATAGTTGTGCGTGCTTATGGTGTTGATAAAAACATTTGGCGAACATACATTATGCGCTGATTTACGATGTTTCTTAATTCCTTTGTGTTTTCTCATAGAAATATAAGTTTTATGGTAATTTGTTACTGAGAAAAAGTTTTAGGAAATTTCATTAGTGGCATTTTGGTATATAAACATATACTGTTGGGCAGTTTGGGTGGGTTTTACGTACCACTATAGGAAATTATCTTATGATCGCGCTGCAGTGCGGGAGTGGTGTTTTGTGCGGCCAAAGTTGTTGCCAAATTATGTTTTCCCCTGCCTTTATCTAAGCCTGTGTCTGCCTGATTTTTTATTCACATAATCTCGAATAATTATACTTGCCTATGGTGTTGATAAAAAAGTTCAGCGAATATAGATTATGTGCCAATTTATGATGTTTCTTCTTTCCTTCTTCTCTCTTGTTTCCTCATAGAAATATTTGTTTCATGGTAATTGTTACTGATTAGGAGTTTTAGGAAATTTCATCCAGCTACATTCTGGTATATAAACATGTACTATAGGACAGTTCAGATCGGTTTTATGTACCACAACAGGAAATTACCTTACGGTCGTGCTGCAGTGTGAGTGCGGTATTTGGCTAAATGCGAGTATAAATGGCTGGAGAATGGCTGGGAGAAGGAGGGAGGTGAGAAGACAGGAAGTAATCATTAGGATAGAAGTTGTGCAAGCAATGAAGAAAGTTAAATTGGGGAAAGCCCCAGGAATTGATGGAGTGTGTGGTGAAATGCTGAAGCATGGGGGAGAGATAGTAGTAGAATGGATGTGGAAGATGTGCAGATTGGCCTGGGAGGAAGGTAGAGTCCCGGAGAATTGGAAGTCAGGTATAATTATTCCCTTGTACAAAGGAAAAGGGGAAAAAGAAGTGTGTGGTAATCATAGGGGCATTTGTCTTCTTAGTATAATAGGAAAAGTGTATGGTAGGATACTTATAGACAGAGTTAGAGAAAGAACAGAGAAATTAGTTGGAGAAGAACAGGGAGGATTTAGGAAGGGAGGAGGTTGCGTAGATCAGATATTCATTCTTAGATCTTTAGTGGAAAAGTTTCTAGAGAAGGGAAAGAAGCTGTATGCGGCTTTCATGGATTTGGAGAAAGCATATGACAGGGTGGATAGACAAGGATTGTGGAAAGTGTTAAGAATATATGGAATAGATAGGAAGTTGTTGAATGCTGTGAAGAGTATGTACGATGGTGGGAAGGCTGCAGGGCGTGTGGATGGTGAACTAAGTGAATTTTTCTCTTTGAAAGTTGGTTTGAAACAGGGATGTGTCATGTCTCCATGGTTGTTCAATCTGTACATGGATGGGGTGATAAAAGAGGTACAAGGTAGGGTAGTGGATGTTGGAGTGGCCCTGGTGAGACAAGATAGTGTTTGGAAACTCCCTGTACTGTTGTTTGCAGATGATACTGTGTTGTTGAGTGAAGACGAAGGGGAGCTGCAAGGCTTGGTGGATGAGTTTGAGAGAGTGTGTAAGAAACGGAATCTAAAGGTGAATGTAGGGAAGAGTAAAGTGATGGTCTTTGAGAGAGGTGAAGTTAGTGAATGTACAGCGAGGTTGGATGGTGAGGAATTGGAAAATGTGAGTTCGTTTAAGTATTTGGGTAGTGTGATGAGTAAAGATGGAGGTTTGGAGGGTGAAGTGCTTGAAAGGGTACAACAGGGAAGAAAGGTTGCTGGTTCTTTGAAAGCAGCGATAAGAAACAGGGAAGTGAGCATGGAAGTGAAAAAGTTACTACATGACAGTATTGTTATACCAACTCTAATGTACGGAAGTGAAGCTTGGACATTGTTGGAAGGACACAAGTCAAGAGTGAGAGCAGTGGAAATGAGTTATTTAAGAGAAGCCTGTGGAGTCACGTCGAGAGACAGGCTGACGAATGAGGATATAAAGGAGCGTTGTTGTGTTGATGTGGATGTGATAGGAAGCGTTATGAGGAACACATTGAGGTGGTTTGGCCATGTGGTGAGATGGAGGTTGAAAGACTGATGAAGAGAGTGTATGTGAGTGAGGTGGAGGGGGGAAGAGGGAGGGGGAGGTCGAGGATGAGGTGGAGGGATGGGGCAGAGAGGTACATGAGGGAGGGGGGTGTGAGTTGGGAGCATTGCAGTGAAATGGCGGGGGACAGGGCGACTTGGAGCTTTTTATTCACATAATCTCAGATAGTTGTCCTTGCTTATGGTGTTGATAAAAATGTTTGGCGAATATAAAATATGTGCTAATTTATGATGTTTCTTCTCTCAATCAAGGGATGATTTTGTTCGATGTAGCTTGCGTTGTCCAGCATCGAGGGGGTGAGTTTTGCACCACTACCCTAACTGTCAAAAGGGTTAATGGTATTGTGGAGAAGAGGGAGTGAAGAGCTTCCTCTTTGTGGATGATGTCTCTGTTTCATTTGCTGCATCCAGTATGTTGGTGGCAGAGTGCTGGCTGCAACTTGCAATAAATCATTCTGTTACCAAGGCACCAAAACATGGCTTTTAGATTTTCCTCATCTGAGACCATTGGAGTGCACTTCTTCCAGTTACATGGGGCCCATCCTGACCTAGATTTGTTTTTAAATGGCCAAAGGATTGCTGGTATGGAAGTGAGGTTTTTGGGCCTCATCTGTGACGCCTGTCTTATTTGGATCCCACATTTAAAGCAGATAAAGGCTTCTTGCCTGAAGGTTGTGAGCCTTTAAAAGGTTCTAGCTCATGCTAGATAGGCTGCTGACAGATATACCCTGCTCCTGCTCCATCAAGCTCTAGTGTTATCCAATCCTTTCAGGATTTTAGTGAAAGCTTTGCCATTTCACTTGACATCTCAAAGACTTTTAGTTGAGTCTGGCATAAATTTTTAATTTCCAAACTGCCCTCTTATGGCTTTTATTCTTCTATCTGTGCCTTCATCTCAAGCTTCCTTTCTGGTCGTTCTGTAGCTGCAGTTGTATACGGCCACTGTTTTTCTCCTAGAGCTGTCAGTAGTGGTGTTCCTCGGGACTCTGTCCTATCACCAGCTGTCTTCAATTTTTTTCATCAATTACTTTCTAAGCTTTACATCTAATGCTGATGATTCCACCCTTTACCTTTCTACTTGCTTCCTGCAGCATCCATCTCAGCAGTTTCATCAACAAACAAGGGATGAGGCTATGGTACACCAAATGTCTGACTTGGCTTATATCACTGACTGGGATAAAAGTAATGTTGTTTTTAATCCATCAAAAACTCAGTTCTTACATCAGCCAACCTGACAGTCTTCTGCTGCATAACCCTTCAGTTTTTAACAATGTCCAGCTCAATCCTGCATCATCTTTAACCCGTTGACCGCGGGGCATCAGTTTGGTGACGCTTGGGAGCAAGGGATCATTCCACTTTGCGTCACTTTTGTGATTCTGTGTTATTTTGAATTTGCCCGGGCTTTCAAGTGGTGGCTTGTATCATCTACCAGTACTGCCAATGTTCAACATTAGTCAGCACTCCTAATCTCATCTGTATTCCCATCCATTGTTGACAATTTAGCCATTTCTCCACGTTCTTCACTCCCCTCCCTACCTCCCCTCCATTACCCTCTCGTCTCGCCTGGCGGGCCGTGCTATGCTAAGTAAATCCTGCCTGGAATTTTCCACTGATTTCATCCATTCAAATAAGCCCTCCAAACTATTTGAGAATCATAGAATAGTGTTTCTAGTGATAATATCAGGCTGTGGTAATCATATTACAGGTTGTCGGGAAGTTTGAAGCGGAGACTTCGTTACCCAACTTCAGAGGTCTTCACAAGTCCTATGGTACTCGACGAAGGCTCAACAAACATCCTAGGAGAAAACTGAAGGTATGTGCCATAAGCATATGTAATTTTAATATTCCAGGACTAATAACTGATTTTTGGCAAATATTCGTAGAGAGTCTGTCGGAGTGCGAATATGCCCGCGGGACACGCAAGTCAAAGCAAAACAAGCCTGCGGTTTAGGGGTTAAACGTACTTGGGGTTTCATTCTTTCTGGATTTATCGTGGAAAGAACATATTACATCTCTTGTAAAATCTGCTTCCAAAAGATTAGATTTGCAAAGCCAACTGTGTACCTTCTTGACTCCAGTACAATTGTTAACCTTTTACATGGGTTTATTCGCCCATGTAGAGTACAACTCTCACGTATGGGGAGACTCCTCATGTACATTCCATCTCAACAAGGTGGGGTCAAAGGTTTTTCGTTTCATTAACCCGCCTCCTCTTACTGGCTGCCTTCAACCTCTGTCTCTTTACCACGCTGTTGCATCTTTATCTCTATTTTGTCGCCACTTCAATGGTCACTGCTCCTCTGAACTGTATGCTTGCATCCCTCATCTACTATGACAGGCACGTAGTACCCGTCTAGCAACAAACTCTCATCCCTTTTCAGTCCAGCTCTCTATTGCAAGAGTTAACCATTACCCCCAATTCGTCATGTATACAACAGGTCAACTCTGGAACTGCCTCCCTTTGTCTGTATTTCGTACTGTCTATGACCTCCAGTCTTTCAAATGCAGTGTGTCCAGGCATCTCAAAATGAATGGTTCTTGAATTTGGGACTTTGTTATTTTGATTTTGTTTTCTCGGAGGTAACAGTTTGCGGGCACTTTGCCGTAAGTTCCTTTAGCTACCCGTGCCTGGCTATGCACCTTGGACTACAGTACATCACACAGGCCTTTCTTTGGCTGTTGGACCCTTTTGCACCTCCCTTGTCCCAGGCCTGCTTGTGGATGCAGGAGTATTGAGGCTGGAGCTGCAGCGTCAGTCCTGTATAGCGAGGTGCTGGTGCAGAGTCCAGAGGCTTCCTGAAACACCAACATATGACGCTTGTTTCGTGTTCTTGTGTATTATGTCGTTTGCCGTGAAGATATACTGGCGAGGCAGGGTAATTAAACAAGAGATGGTTGGAGTGAGACAGCGCTGTTTATTCTCTAGCTTTTGAATCTGACCCTCAACACAAAACAGCTGAGCATTGTGGGTAGCGATCCAAGCGCGGCTAATTTAAAATACTTAAGATCTTCCTCCTTTCGTAAAAGACACATAATCAATCCTGACATGCAAAGCATGAAACACCTTATCCCTTTAATAAATAAAGCATAATCAGTCATGATAAGATTAGGTATTCATGAGACAGTTGGACATATATCAAGTGTCGGGTGTTGCACTCCATTTACATTCTTTGGAAATAAAGTGCCGTATAGAACTCAATAATTCCTCACAGACGACATATATTAAAAAAAAAAAAAAATGAATAATTATTATTTCCTTGAAGGCAAGATTAATCACAGTGCAAAGTGGTACACTGTACGGTACATTATTCCTACAAGTCCAGTCTCCTTGGTGCTTTAACTGTCCTACCTGACCGGGTTATATAGTCACTTACTAAAAGAAATCCGACACAGTCCACACAGCTCACAGTCTCAGGTTCTAAGGATGTATCACCTGCCAGTGTTGTCTTATCATCATTGGGCCGACTCTTGTGTGTTCTGGCTGGTGTAGATGATCGCAGCTGTTGACGGTTTCTCCTGTATGTACCTCCATCCTTCGTTGTTACTTCATAAGCTCGGGGACTAAGTTGCTTCTCTACAGTGGCTTCCTTCCACTCCTTCTTTGGATCGTCTATTGGTTGTACTCGCACAGTATCTCCAACGGACAAGGGTTTGAGGCTTCTTCTATGCATGTAGTGTTCTGCAGTGCTTGCTCTTTTCTTCTCCATGCATTCTCGTTCTCCAGCAATGATATTTGGCTGCAAGCGAGCATTAATAGCAGGGATCAATGTCTTGGTGCGACGCCCCATAAGCCGCTGAGCAGGATTGGTTGCCATACCTTCTTGAGGGGTATTGCGCATGTTCAGCAATCCTAGGTAGGGGTCTTCTTTGGCCCGATGGCACTTCTTCATCATGAGCTTGACAGATTTTACAGCGGCTTCAGCTGCACCATTGGACTTGGGGTTTCCAGGACTAGAAGTTTCATGGCAAAATTTCCACTTCTTTGCAAATGACTGAAACTGATGAGAGGAAAACTGTGGACCATTATCACTGATCACAACGTCAGGTATGCCATGTCGAGCAAAGTGGTGCTTAAGTTTTGTGACGATGGCTTCTGAAGTTATCTCTGGAAGGTAGTCAACTTCAGAGAACTGACTAAAGTAATCAACATTTACCAGATAGTTTCGGTTTTGGATGGTGAACAAGTCAGTTGCCACTTTTTCCCAGGGACGTTCTGGAAGTTCATGTTGATACAGGGGCTCAGGGGATTGCTTAAGTGAATAGGAGGAACAGACGTCATAGGACTCCACAAACTGACGAGTTTCTGAAGACATCCTAGGCCAGTAGATTAACTCCCTTGCATGTCGTAGGCAGGAGTTTATACCCGAGTGGCCAGCGTGCACCTTCTCCATCATCTCATATCGCATAGAGCTTGGGATTACCACCCTCTCTCCTCTAAGAATAACACCATCTTGTACAGATATCTCCTATCGATAACTGTAATATGGGGCTAGGCAGTCTGGAAGATGACCTTTCTCATCAGGCCACCCTTGAACGATGACATCCTTGAGCAGTCTTAACGTTGGGTCCTTTTCTGTGGCATGCCGTATTTCTTGAAGGCGAGATTCCCTGAACTGGGAGTAGGCTAGACTGTTAACTGAGAAAGAGTCATCTCCTGTGTCAGGCAGGGGAGCACATGAAAGAGCATCAGCAATGGGGATTTCTTTGCCAGGACGGTAAAATAGTTGATACTGGTAGTCTTGAGGGTGAAGGAGCATCGCCTGGAGTCGTCTTGGGGCACGAGATAGTGGCTTGTTTGCTATGAACACAAGAGGTCCGTGATCTGTGAGGACCCTGACCGATCTCCCGTATGTGTAGTGATAAAATTTCTCTAATCCGTATACAACGGCTAACATCTCTTTTTCAATTTGAGCATAATTTCTTTCAGAGTTAGATAAGGAGCGACTGGCAAAGGCTACAGGCTTCCCATTTTGCATTAATGCTGAACCCAGACCATATTCACTAGCATCGTTTTCTAGGGTAAGCTCATCACAGGGGTTGTAAAATGTGAGCACAGGGCTATTGGTGATCATACACTTAATTCGGTTGAATTCTTCTTATTGGCTTGTTGACCAAACCCAAGAAACATCCTTCTTTACAAGATTATGCAAGGGGTACAAAACAGATGCTGAGTTGGGCAGAAACCTAGCAAGATAATTGACCATACCTAGAAAACACCTTAGCTCCACAACATTAGTAGGTGCTGGATACTCACATATGGCTCGGATTTTGTCAGGATCAGTTACCAGGCCATCATTTGTAATACAGTGACCCGTTAATTTTACGTTGTCAGTTCTCAGAGTGAGCTTGTCTTCATTCAGTTTTATATTCATTCTCTGACACCTCTCAAAGAACTGCTTCAAGTTGGCGTCATGCTCTTCCAGAGATTTCCCATGAATTATCACATCATCAGCTA
Organism: Coenobita brevimanus; assembly: GCF_032717465.1. Classification (NCBI taxonomy): domain Eukaryota; kingdom Metazoa; phylum Arthropoda; class Malacostraca; order Decapoda; family Coenobitidae; genus Coenobita; species Coenobita brevimanus. Next base: position 1,830,151 of record NW_027644770.1, on the reverse strand, counting down.
TGCAAATTACACCAGGTACACCTTGTAAAGTTTCAAGTAGTCTTTTCTGAAAGATTTCTGATGACACTGATAAACCAAAGGGTAGTCTAACCCAGCGGTATCTCCCAAAACACGTTTGAAAAGTGGTTAGGTGGCTAGATTTTTCATCAAGTTTGATGTGCCAGTAACCAGAAGCAAGATCTGCTCAACTCATGCAATGTATCCTCAAGCACAGGAAGAGTATAACGCTCTCAGAGCAGTGCTTTGTTGAGTTCACGAGGGTCTATACAAATTCTGATGTCACCATTCTTCTTTGGTGCAACCACAATCTGGCTCACCCATTCAGTCGGGCCGCTAACTGGCACAATGACACCTAAGTTCTCTAGTCTATCAAGTTCAGTTTTCAGCTTTGGTCTAAGTGCAACAGGGACCTTTCTATCAGGCATGATGGTTGGCTTCACCTGGGGGTCTACTGACAATGACTGTAGACCTGGCAAAGTACCTAAACCATCAGTGCCGGTATTACTAAACATGTCACTATTACAGTCAGACTCACTCACTTTCACATTATCCACACATTCAAATACATCTTCATTAACAGTTATCAGATCCATCTGTTTGCTAGCCCCAAGACCTAAGAGAGGGACTAAATTTCCTTCAAACACCACAAACTCCACAGAATATTTCTTACCATTTTTGGGATTTTTAATGCTTCTCCTGCACACACCCACAGGAGTCTGAACAGAGTTATTCCAGGTAGTAAGGATTCTCTTAGTCTTCTGTACATTTTTTGCATATTGTAGTGGTAGGGCATTAACTGATGAGCCAGTGTCGATCTGAAAAATTACCTCATCATCATCAATTAACATGCAACACTTAACATCTTTCTTGGGAGATTTTACAGAGTTTACAGGCATGTAATGTAATGTGTTAACCCACTCTTCATCCGAACTGGACGCCTCATGGGGCTGGGCATCTGGTTCACTCTCAGCAACCTGATGTACAGCTTTCTTTTTGCAGTTCGAGGATTTTACAGTGGCATTGACAGAGGCTTTAACACGACACATACTTGCAAAATGGTCTCTTTCCCCATACTTCAGGCATACTTTCCCTACAGCTGGACATTTATTTCTTGCAAACACATGTGAAAGACCACAAAGCTTACATTTCGTAGCTACACTGTTGGAACTATGTGCTTGGGCACAACTGTCTGTCCTAGATCTGACCTTGTTCACAGTTTCAGGGACAGGATTCAACACTCGGGTCTGTGAGATGGCAATGTCTGCAGCTTTGCAGGTATCAATACACTTCTCTAATGTCAAATTTCTTGTTTTAAGTAGCTCAGTACGAACACTGGAGTCATGAATGCCTAACACAATTCTGTCTTTCATTAGGGAAGCTTTACATGTGTCACAGTAATCACAAGTCTTTACAAGAGTTTGCAAATCTGAGTAAAATTTATCAAAGGGTTCCCCTTCTTGCTGGTTCCTTGTATTAAATATGAATCTCTCATAAGTAACATTAATTTCACCAATGGCAAACTCATCAAATTTGTTGATTATATCTTGCACTGTCCTATCAGCTTCATTACCTTCAAACTGAAAACCATTGTATACTTTGAGGGCATCATCTGCTAAATACTGTAGGAACGTAGCTACCTGGATGTTGGGTTCTTCAGTGTGTAGTCTTGAGAGAAGAGCATACATGTTCCATCTCTGTTTGAAAAGCTTCCAGTTTTCTGCAACATTTATCCCCAAACAGAAGGGCTGAGGGGCTCTGACACCAGCATAACGGCGCTCACTGTCAGTGTCTGTACTCATCTTGGTGGGTGAGGCTAGTAGGTTACAGGAACTTATCAATAGGTTGCAGGTCAAAGGAGATCCGTCTACTCACAGGTTGTAGGCAGAACATCAATAGATTGTAGGGGATCAGTTCACTCACAAGCAGGAAGAATGTGCAGGTTCCCCAGCAGGCTAACATCCACTTCAAAATTTTGCCAGGAGTAGCAGCAGGTCATATCACTCAAATGGCTTATACTGCAGACCGCATTCTCTTCTCAGCTCCACTTCCATCAGCTGCCACCATGTTTCGTGTTCTTGTGTATTATGTCGTTTGCTGTGAAGATATAGTGGCGAGGCAGGGTAGTCAAACAAGAGATGGGTTGGGTGAGACAGCGGTGTTTATTCTCTAGCTTTCGAATCTGACCCTCAACACAAAACAGCGGAGCATTGTGGGTAGTGCGCCAAGCGCGGCTAATTCAAAATACGTAACAACGCTGTTTTTAGTTCTGCATAGCACACTTTGCACGACTTCCATACGCAATTTCCTTGCCCCTTTAGTTATCAGACAGAGGAAGTCATGACTGATCTGTCTGCCACTCACTCTGGTCTTTGATGTGGAGACATCTGTTGTTCCACTCTGGGTGTTACTATAAGTCAGATTTTGCTGGTATATATCATGGCTCCAAAGTCCGTAACATCAGATGTGGTGATCCACACCCAGCTTTGAGTTCATTTTGCCCTCATGCTGGGTCTGTCCATGTTTACTGATGGCTGGCATTGGATATGAGGTTGTCTTCCGTAATTATACCCAGAGTGGCACCCTACCCTCCTCTGCCTTAATTTTTACTGTGAAGCTTTCAGCCATTCTGTTGGCTCTCCAGCATATCCTCACCTTTGATGCAATTAGTTTTATGATTTTTAGTGAGTGCAGGGCTGCCTTGTCTGGCATTAAGCATTTCACCTCTCCTCACCCTTTAGTGTTGGAAATTTGAGGAAAGTTCCACCTCGTGTGCCACCATGCTGTGTGGCAGCCCACATTGGACCGCAGGGAAATGATTGTGCAGGTGAGGCAGCAAGGGCAACAGTGATTCTTGATGTCTCTGTTATGTTAGACCTGTCACCAACAGAGATTATTTCCCATTGATTAAGGCTGCAGTCCCTACCTCCTGGCAGCATGCTTGGGGCACACTTCCTGTTCCAAGCAAGCTACAGGAGGTGACCAACCAGTCTCCATTTGTATGGTCTTTGGGGTTGCTTACCCACTTTTATTCAGAACTTCGTCTTTGACGGGAAGTTTCCTGTGTGCGTGTGTGATTTGAACTCTGCCCAGTACTCTCAGGAGGAGGATGTGCCACAGAGGAGTGTTTTGAGTGTAGCATTATTTGCTGTTGCAGTTCACTCTCTCGTTATTGGACGACGCAGGCTGCATCCAACCACGGACAAGTACTCAGGATGTGGGACGGCTTGGCCTTGGCTGAATGCTGGGAGAACCCCCACCTGTTTCCGTGCTCACCGTACTTCTTAAACATTTTGTCCCCACACCATTGGTTTTGCTTCTTTTTCCGTGATTTTATTAGCTTCGTAATCTCTAATAGTTGTGCTTGCTTATGGTGTTGATAAAACCATTTGGCAAACATACATTATGCGCTGATTTACAATGTTTTTTATTTCCTTTGTGTTTTCTCATAGAAATATAAGTTTTATGGTAATTGTTACTGATAAAAAGTTTTAGGAAATTTCATTAGTGGCGTTTTGGTATATAAACATATACTGTTGGGCAGTTTGGGTGGGTTTTACGTACCACTATAGGAAATTATCTTATGATTGCGCTGCAGTGCGGGAGTGGTGTTTTGTGCGGCCAAAGTTGTTGCCAAATTATGTTTTCCCCTGCCTTTATCTAAGCCTGTGTCTGCCTGATTTTTTATTCACGTAATCTCATATATTTATACTTGCCTATGGTGTTGATAAAAACGTTCAGCGAATATAGATTATGTGCCAATTTATGATGTTTCTTCTTTCCTTCTTCTCTCTTGTTTCGTCATAGAAATATTTGTTTCATGGTAATTATTGCTGATAAGGAGTTTTAGGAAATTTCATCAGCTACATTCTGATATATAAATATTTACTATAGGACAGTTCAGATCGGTTTTATGTACCACAACATGAAATTACCTTACGGTCGTGCTGCAGTGTGGGAGCGGTATTTGGCTAAATTATATTTTCCCCTGCCTTTATTTATGCCTTCTTCTGCCTGACTTTTTATTGACGTAATCTCAGATAGTTGTGCTTTATAATGTTGATAAAAATGTTTGGCGAATATAAAATATGTGCTAATTTATGATGTTTCTTTTCTCTATCAAGGGCGATTTTGTTCGATGCAGCTTGCGTTGTCCAGCATCGAGGGGGTGAGTTTTGCACCACTACCCTAACTGTCAAAAAGGTTAATGGTATTGTGGAGAAGAGGGAGTGAAGAGCTTCCTCTTTGTGGATGATGTCTCTGTTTCATTTGCTGCATCCAGTATGTTGGTGGCAGAGTGCTGGCTGCAATTGGCAATAAATCATTCTGTTACCAGGGCACCAAAACATGGCTTTTAGATTTTCCTCATCTGAGACCATTGCAGTGCACTTCTGCCAGTTACATGGGGCCCATCCTGACCCAGATTTGTTTTTAAATGGCCAAAGGATTGCTGGTATGGAAGTGAGGTTTTTAGGCCTCATCTGTGACGCCTGTCTTATTTGGATCCCACATTTAAAGCAGATAAAGGCTTCTTGCCTGAAGGTTGTGAGCCTTTTAAAGGTTCTAGCTCATACTAGATAGGCTGCTGACAGACATACCCTGCTCCTGCTCCATCAAGCTCTAGTGTTATCCAGTCCTTTCAGGATTTTAGTGAAAGCTTTGCCATTTCACTTGACATCTCAAAGACTTATAGTTGAGTCTGTCATAAATTTTTAATTATCAAACTGCCCTCTTATGGCTTCTATTCTTCTATCTGTGCCTTCATCTCAAGCTTCCTTTCTGGTCGTTCTATAGCTGCAGTTGTATACGGCCACTGTTTTTCTCTTAGAGCTATGAGGAGTGGTGTTCCTCGGGACTCTGTCCTATCACCAGCTGTCTTGAACACTTTAAGGAATTGTTGAACATAGAGGATGGAAGTAATGCGAGTATAAGTGGCTGGGGAATGGCTGGGAGAAGGAGGGAGGTGAGAAGACCGGAAGAAATCAGTAGGGTAGAAGTTGTGGAAGCAATGAAGAAAGTTAAATTGGGGAAAGCCCCAGGAGTTGATGCAGTGTGTGGTGAAATGCTGAAGCATGGGGGAGAGATAGTAGTAGAATGGATGTGGAAGATGAGCAGATTGGCCTAGGAGGAAGGTAGAGTCCCTGAGGATTGGAAGTCAGGTATAATTATTCCCTTGTACAAAGTAAAAGGAGAAAAAGAAGTGTGTGGTAATCATAGGGGCATTTGTCTTCTTAGTATAATAGGAAAAGTGTATGGTAGGATACTTATTGACAGAGTTAGAGAAAGAACAGAGAAATTAGTTGGAGAAGAACAGCGTCTGGCAATAGATAGATAGATAGATAGATAGAAGAACAGGGAGGCTTTAGGAAGGGAAGAGGTTGTGTAGATCAGATGTTCATTCTTAGATTTTTAGTGGAAAAGTTTCTAGAGAAGGGAAAGAAGTTGTATGCGGCTTTCATGGATTTGGAGAAAGTATATGACAGGGTGGATAGACAAGGATTGTGGAAAGTGTTAAGAATATATGGAGTAGATGGGAAGTTGCTGAATGCTGTGAAGAGTATGTACGATGGTGCGAAGGCTGCAGTGCGTGTGGATGGTGAACTAAGTGAATTTTTCTCTTTGAAAGTTGGGTTGAAACAGGGATGTGTCATGTCTCCATGGTTGTTCAATCTGTACATGGATGGGGTAATAAAAGAGGTACAAGGTAGGGTAGTGGATGTTGGAGTGGCCCTGGTGAGAGAGGATAGTGTTTGGAAACTCCCTCTACTGTTGTTTGCAGATGATACTGTGTTGTTGAGTGAAGACGAAGGGGAGCTGCAAGGCTTGGTGGATGAGTTTGGGAGAGTGTGTAAGAAACGGAATCTATAGGTGAATGTAGGGAAGAGTAAAGTGATGGTCTTTGAGAGAGGTGAAGTCAGCTAATGTACAGTGAGGTTGGATGGTGGGGAATTGGAAAATGTGAGTACAGCAGGGAAGAAAGGTTGTTGGTACACTGAAAGCAGTGATGAGAAATAGGGAGGTGAGTATGGAAGTTAAGAAGTCACTGCATGATGGTATTGTGATCCCTACCCTGACGTATGGAAGCGAGGCGTGGACCTTGCAAGAGGGGAACAAGTCAAGAGTGAGAGCAGTGGAAATGAGTCACTTGAGAGAAGCATGTGGAGTGACGTGGAGGGACAGGTTGACGAATAAAGAAGTGAAGGAACGTTGTGGGGTAGATGTGGATGTGGTTGAAAAGATTAGGAGAAATACACTGAGGTGGTTTGGACATGTGGAGAGAATGGAGAATGAAAGACTGACTAAGAGGGTGTATGTAGGTGAGGTGGGAGGAGGGAGAGGGAGGGGTAGACCGAGGATGAGGTGGAGGGATGGAGTTGAGAGGTATATGAGGGAGGGGGGGGTGAGTTGGGGGGAGGGGTGTCAAATGGTGGGTGACAGATTGACTTGGAGGCGTTTTGTCTGCGGCCACCCTTTGCGGGATTAGGGCGTCGGGCTATAGATAGATAGATAGATAGAGTACGTTTAAGTACTTGGGTAGTGTGATGAGTAAGGATGGAGGTTTGGAGGGTGAAGTGCTTGAAAGGGTACAGCAGGGAAGAAAGGTTGCTGGTTCTTTGAAAGCAGTGATAAGAAACAGGGAAGTGAGCATGGAAGTGAAAAAGTTACTACATGACAATATTGTGTTACCAAATCTAACGTACGGAAGTGAAGCTTGAACGTTGTTGGAAGGACACAAATCAAGAGTGAGAGCGGTGGAAATGAGTTATTTAAGAGGAGCCTGTGGAGTCACATGGAGAGACAGGCTGACGAACGAGGATATAAAGGAGCGTTGTGGTGTGGATGTTGATGTGAATGGAAGCCTTATGAGGAACACACTGAGGTGGTTTGGCCATGTGGAGAGGATGGAGGGTGAAAGACTGACGAAGAGAATGTATGTGAGTGAGGTGGAGGGGGGAAGAGGGAGGGGGAGGCCAAGGATGAGATGGAGGGATGGGATGGAGAGGTATATGAGAGAGGGGGATGTGAGTTGGGAGCAGGGCAGTGAAATGGCGGGGGACAGGGCGACTGGGAGGTGATTTGTTTGTGGCCACCCCAAACGGGATTGAGGCGTCTGGCAATAGATAGTTAAATCTGCTTCCAAAAGATTAGATTTGCTAAGCCAACTCTGTACCTTCTTGACTCCAGCACAATTGTTACCCTTTTACATGGGTTTATTCGCCAATGTAGAGTACAACTCTCATGTATGGGAAGACTCCCCATGTACATTCCATCTCAACAAGGTGGAGTCAAATGTTTTTCGTTTCATTAACCCGACTCCTCTTACTGGCTCCCTTCAACCTCTGTCTCTTTACTACGCTGTTGTATCTTTATCTCTTTTTTTTGTCGCCACTTCAATGGTCACTGCTCCTCTGGACTGTATGCTTGCATCCTTCATCTACTATGAGAGGCATGTAGTACCCGTCTAGCAACAAACTCTCATCCCTTCTCAGTCCAGCTCTCTATTGCAAGAGTTAACCATTACTCCCAATTCGTCAAGTATACAACAGGTCAACTCTGGAACTGCCTCCCTTTGTACTTCCTACTGGCTCTGGCCTCCGGTCTTTCAAATGCAGTGTGTCCAGGCATCTCAAAATGAATGCTTCTTGAGTTTGGGCCTTTTTTATTTTGATTTTGTTTTCTTGGAGGTAACAGTTTGCAGGCACTTTGCCGTAAGTTCCTTCAGCTACCCCTGGCTGGTTATGCACCTTGGACTACATCACATAGGCCTTTGTTTGGCTACATGACCCTTTTGGACCTCCCTTGTTCCAGGCCTGCTTGTGGATGCAAGAGTACAGTAATCCCGCATATTTCGCGGTAGTTACGTTCTTGTAACCCCCGCGAAAAGTCAATTTCGCGAATACTCTATTAACAATTGAAAACTTGCACTTGTGTCCACCATGCTGCCCATCACACAGTCCATGTCCATACTGATTGCGAGACAATTCGCCGTCAGACAATTCCCCGTCAAAACATGGACGATTCCCCTTCAGAACAATTCGCACCCTGGACGATTCCCCGCCATTCTATAAATATACTAATCAATACTTTCATCAATATACTTATTATTAATTAATCAATACTTTAATAACTATATTTCAGGGGGATCCAGCAAAGTCTATGTTCAGTAGCGTAGGTTCTGGATATTATTTATTAGTTGCACCTTTAGTCAATAATTAACTTGTTTCTTCCTCGCTGTAGTCGCCTTTGAATTATATTCTAGCGTCACCCATAGCTATCTTCATTAATGAAGGCGAATTGTTGTGTGTTTGTTGTGACTGCGAATTGTCCCGAAACCTCCATACTCATCCCGAAATACCTTCTTACAAGATTGAAAGCACATACTCCATTATGAAGGAAAAACGTAAACACCGTACTGTAATACACAATTATCTACACATTTATTAACAAAACAGTACAAAATAAAAAGATGCATTAACTGGTGATAGCAAACACTCGCACGGTCGTTTCTTAGCTTGTCCAGTAACACAATTTTCTCTGCTAAGGTCATAACTTGATCGTTTTGTCACTTTGGAGTTCTTACTAATTGTATTATTAGCCTTTGGTGAGGCTGGCTTACGTCCTGGGGCCATGTGGAAAGCAAGTGGGAGGCAAGAGGCTCATATCATAGTGTGGTTACAACCACAACAGCCACTTAAGGCAGTCAGGCGTGGACTGAAGAATGCGAGGCAGAGAGCAGTGTTGCCATATCCAAACAACAAAATTATGCTAGGGCAATGAAAAAATTATGCTAGATTGAGCATATTTGTTCCAAGTAAAAAATGAATTATGCTAACTTGAAGCTAAATGATAAAATTCTATACATATTCGTGCAACATATTAATTATATATTGTTTACTATGAAAATATTAAAATGAACCTACATACAGTAAGAGGATAAATATCGGTATCTACCCATACTGCTTTTTCCCACGAAACTTACGTTTTTCTGATGGATTTTGATGTGATTCGTTCGATTTTGAGCATCATTTCCGTCGGAAATAACCAGATTTTGAGATATGACCCTCCCCATCCCCCTGAAATAATGAGGGATCTTTGGGGAATCGGGGGTTATAGGGAGGGGGGGGGGGAAACACAGAAAATGGTCATTTCCGACTGAAATGAAGCTGAAAATCGAATGAATCATACCAAAATCCATCAGAAAAACCTAGGTTTCATGGGTAAAGTACAAAGCTCAAACTTATCCGAACCAAACCGAACCTAACCTAAAACCTAACCTAACCTAACCTAAAACCTAACCTAACCTAATCCAACCTAACCTAACCTAATCCAGCCTAACCTAATCCAACCTAACCTAACGTAACCTAATCCAACCCAACCAAGCCCAAACTGAAAGTAACCAACTATTCAAACATCTTCTTACCTTATTCGTCTCTCTCTCTCTCTCTCTCTCTGATTTGTAGCTTTTATAAAATTATTCTAAAAATATTCCATTCCATTCTAAATTATGCTAGAATGATTCTAAAACTTCTAATATGCTAAAAAATATTCCAGACTCGAAAATTTGATCAAAATTATGCTAAAAGAATAAAATTATGCTAGATATGGTAACACTGGCAGAGGGGTCACGGGAAAGGGACAGAGGGTGGCGTGAGTTTACCGCGCTACAATTGGAAGCTGCGGGAATTTCATTTTTTTTTTTTTTTTTAAATGTATATTCAAGGATATTTTTGTTGAACTTATTAATGCTAAGAAAATCCGCGAGAGGGCAAAACCGTAGACAAAAAATCCGCAAAAAATGCGGGATTACTGTATTGAGGCTGGAGCTGCAGCGTCAGTCCTGTATAGCGAGGTGCTGGTGCAGAGTCCAGAGGCTTCATGAAACACCAACATATGACGCTGTTTTTAGTTCTGCCTAACACACTTTGCACGACTTCCAAATGCAATTTCCATACGCAGTTTCCATACGCAATTTCCTTGCCCGTTTAGTTTTCAGACAGAGGAAGTCTTGACTGATCTGTCTACCACTCACTCTGGTCTTTGATGTGGAGACATCTGTTGTTCCACTCTGGGTGTTACTATAAGTCAGATTTTGCTGGTATATCGTGGCTCCAAAGTCCGTAACATCAGATGTGGTGATCCACACCCAGCTTTGAGTTCATTTTGCCCTCATGCTGGGTCTGTCCATGTTTACTAATGGCTGGCATTGAATTTGAGGTTGTTTTCCGTAATTTTACCCAGAGTGGCACCCTACCCTCCTCTGCCTTAATTTTTACTGTGAAGCTGTCAGCAATTCTCTTGGCTCTCCACCATATCCTCATCTTTGATGCAATTAGTTTTATGATTTTTAATGACTGCAGGGCTGCCTTGTCTGCCGTTAAGCATTTCAACTCTCCTCACCCTTTAGTGTTGAAAATTTGAGGAAAGTTCCACCTCGTGGGACACCATGCTGGGTGGCAACCCACATTGGACCGCAGGGAAATGATTGTGCAGGTGAGGCAGCAAGGGCAACAGTGATTCTTGATGTGTCTGTTAGACCTGTCACCAACAGAGATTATTTCCCATTGATTAAGGCTGCAGTCCCTACCTCCTGGCAGCATGCTTGGGGCACATTTCCTGTTCCAAGCAAGCTACAGGAGGTGACCAACCAGTCTCCATTTGTATGGTCTTTGGGGTTGCTTACCCACTTTTATTCAGAACTTCGTCTTTGACAGGAAGTTTCCTGTGTGTGTGTGTGATTTGAACTCTCCCCTGTACTGTCAGGAGGAGGATGTGCCACAGAGGAGTGTTTTGAGTGTAGCATTATTTGCTGTTGCAGTTAACTCTCTCGTTATTGGACGACGCAGGCTGCATCCAACCACGGACAAGTACTCAGGATGTGGGACGGCCTGGCCTTGGCTGAAT
>NW_027644770.1:1746352-1819152 GCF_032717465.1 Coenobita brevimanus | reverse complement strand
TGATAGGACAGTGCAAGATATAATCAACAAATTTGATGAGTTTGCCATTGGAGAAATTAATGTTACTTATGAGAGATTCATATTTAATACAAGGAACCAGCAAGAAAGGGAACCCTTTGATAAATTTTACTCAGATTTGGAAACTCTTGTAAAGACTTGTGATTACTGTGACACATGTAAAGCTTCCCTAATGAAAGACAGAATTGTGTTAGGCATTCATGACTCCAGTGTTCGTACTGAGCTACTTAAAACAAGAAATTTGACTTTAGAGAAGTGTATTGATACCTGCAAAGCTGCAGAGAGTGCCATCTCACAGACCCGAGTGTTGAATCCTGTCCCTGAAACTGTGAACAAGGTCAGATCTAGGACAGACAGTTGTGCCCAAACAAATAGTTCCAACAGTGTAGCTAGGAAATGTAAGTTTTGTGGTCTTTCACAGGTGTTTGCAAGAAATAAATGTCCAGCTGTAGGGAAAGTATGCCTGAAGTGTGGGGAAAGAGACCATTTTGCAAGTATGTGTCATGTTAAAGCCTCTGTCAATGCCACTGTAAAATCCTTGAACTGCAAAAAGAAAGCTGTACATCAGGTTGCTGAGAGTGAACCAGATGCCCAGCCCCATGGGGCGTTCAGTTCGGATGAAGAGTGGGTTAACACATTACATTACATGCCTGTAAACTCTGTAAAATCTCCCAAGAAAGATGTTAAGTGTTGCATGTTAACTGATGATTATGAGGTAATTTTTCAGATCGACACTGGCTCATCAGTTAATGCCCTACCACTACAATATGCAAAAAATGTACAGAAGACTAAGAGAATCCTTACTACCTGGAATAACTCTGTTCAGACTCCTGTGGGTGTGTGCAGGAGAAGCATTAAAAATCCCAAAAATGGTAAGAAATATTCTGTGGAGTTTGTGGTGTTTGAAGGAAATTTAGTCCCTCTCTTAGGTCTTGAGGCCAGCAAACAGATGGATCTGATAACTGTTAATGAAGATGTATTTGAACGTGTGGATAATGTGAAAGTGAGTGAGTCTGACTGTAATAGTGACATGTTGAGTAATACCGGCACTGATGGTTTAGATACCCTGCCAGGTCTATAGTCATTGTCAGTAGACCCCCAGGTGAAGCCAACCATCATGCCTGATAGAAGGGTCCCTGTTGCACTTAGACCAAAGCTGAAAACTGAACTTGATAGACTAGAGAACTTAGGTGTCATTGTGCCAGTTAGCAAGCCGACTGAATGGGTGAGCCAGATTGTGGTTGCACCAAAGAAGAATGGTGACATCAGAATTTGTATAGACCCTCGTGAACTCAACAAAGCACTGCTCTGAGAGCGTTATACTCTTCCTGTGCTTCAGGATACATTGCATGAGTTGAGCCAGTCAAAAGTCTTCTCTAAAGCAGATCTTGCTTCTGGTTACTGGCACATCAAACTTGATGAAAAATCTAGCTACCTAACCACTTTTCAAACGTGATTTGGGAGATACCGCTGGGTTAGACTACCCTTTGGTTTATCAGTGTCATCAGAAATCTTTCAGAAAAGACTACTTGAAACTTTACAAGGTGTACCTGGTGTAATTTGCATAGCTGATGATGTGATAATTCATGGGAAATCTCTGGAAGAGCATGACGCCAACTTGAAGCAGTTCTTTGAGAGGTGTCAGAGAATGAATATAAAACTGAATGAAGACAAGCTCACTCTGAGAACTGACAATGTAAAATTTACGGGTCACTGTATTACAAAAGATGGCCTGGTAACTGATCCTGACAAAATCCGAGCCATATGTGAGTATCCAGCACCTACTAATGTTGCGGAGCTAAGGCGTTTTCTAGGTATGGTCAATTATCTTGCTAGGTTTCTGCCCAACTCAGCATCTGTTTTGTACCCCTTGCATAATCTTGTAAAGAAGGATGTTTCTTGGGTTTGGTCAGCAAGCCGACAAGAAGCATTCAACCGAATTAAGTGTATGATCACCAATAGCCCTGTGCTCACATTTTACAACCTCTGTGATGAGCTTACCCTAGAAAACGATGCTAGTGAATACAGTGGGGCACCAATTTTCGCGCCTAATTGGGTCGAAAAATAATGCTGAAAGTGGAATTAGCGAAAGTTGGGGCATTGTCTTTATGGCAAAAAGGCTAATTGGTTCCCGGTTATCCTAAAGTAACATCAGATTTTCATTTTCACTTGCAATACAGTACATCAAATCACTATTGTACATTGCAATGTGAGATACAAACAATAAAAAACTGTACAGTACACATTATATGAGGAGAAACATACCATAGGGACCAGGTTGAGGTGTTTAATGGATGTTGGGGGTAAGTATTCGAGGCGCGTGGCGGGCTTATTTAGCCACGCCAGACGTATTGGCGCCACCTCTTGCTGCCTCGCTACCACTCTCTCTCTCTGCCTCCTCAGATGCAACTTGATGCATTATTATACTGCCGTTTCTTCACTCCAACACGATACTCTCTTTTAGCCTTGGCCTTTCCTCCCGACTTTGAATGTCCCGACCACTTTTTATCACCACCACTGCCTCCCGGCCCTCCACCCACACCACCAGGCTCTCCCCCCACACCACCAGGCCCTTTCCCCACACTACCAGGTATAGTAGAGGCCATTGAACCATGAGAATCCAACACAATGGAGCTAGCACGCTCGTACACAATGGCGGGAATGGGTGGACAGAGTGTTGACATGACGTCATTCAAGATAGCGGTGGGTGCGGGGCGGGCGGTGCAGGAAATTCAAAGTTCAAAATATTGTCCCAAACCCAAAATTTGTGCGCGAATATCGATTTTCTGGTCAGCAAGCCAACAAGAAGCATTCAACCGAATTATTTGGTATGATCACCAACAGCCCTGTGCTCACATTTTACAACCCCTGTGATGACCTTACTCTAGAAAATGATTCTAGTGAATATGGTCTGGGTTCAGCATTAATGCAAAATGGGAAGCCTGTAGCCTTTGCCAGTCGCTCCTTATCTAACTCTGAAAGAAATTATGCTCAAATTGAAAAAGAAATGTTAGCCGTTGTATACGGATTAGAGAAATTTTATCACTACACATATGGAAGATCGGTCAGGGTCCTCACAGATCACGGACCTCTTGTGTTCATAGCAAACAAGCCACTATCTCGTGCCCCACGACGACTCCAGGCGATGCTCCTTCGCGCTCAAGACTACCAGTATCAACTATTTTACCGTCCTGGCAAAGAAATCCCCATTGCTGATGCTCTTTCATGTGCTCCCCTGCCTGACACAGGAGATGACTCTTTCTCAGTTAACAGTCTAGCCTACTCCCAGTTCAGGGAATCTCGCCTTCAAGAAATACGGCATGACACAGAAAAGGACTCAACGTTAACACTGCTCAAGGATGTCATCGTTCAAGGGTGGCCTGATGAGAAAGGTCACCTTCCAGACTGCCTAGCCCCATATTACAGTTATTGAGAGGAGATGTCTGTACAAGATGGTGTTATTCTTAGAGGAGAGAGGGTGGTAATCCCTAGCTCTATGCGATATGAGATGATGGAGAAGGTGCACGCTGGCCACTCGGGTATAAACTCCTGCCTACGACGTGCAAGGGAGTTAATCTACTGGCCTAGGATGTCTTCGGAAATTCGTCAGTTTGTGGAGTCCTGTGACGTCTGTTCCTCCTATTCACTTAAGCAATCCCCTGAGCCCCTGTATCAACATGAACTTCCAGAACGTCCCTGGGAAAAAGTGACAACTGACTTGTTCACCATCCAAAACCGAAACTATCTTGTAAATGTTGATTACTTTAGTCAGTTCAATGAAGTTGACTACCTTCCAGAGATAACTTCAGAAGCCATCGTCACAAAACTTAAGCACCACTTTGCTCGACATGGCATACCTGACGTTGTGATCAGTGATAATGGTCCACAGTTTTCCTCTCCTCAGTTTCAGTCATTTGCAAAGAAGTGGAAATTTTGCCATGAAACTTCTAGTCCTGGAAACTCCAAGTTCAATGGTGCAGCTGAAGCCGCTGTAAAATCTGTCAAGCTCATGATGAAGAAATGCCATCGGGCCAAAGAAGACCCCTACCTTGGATTGCTGAACATGCGCAATACCCCTCAAGAAGGTATGGCAACCAGTCCTGCTCAGCGGCTTATGGGGCGTCGCACCAAGACATTGATCCCTGCTATTAATGCTCGCTTGCAGCCAAATATCATTGCTGGAGAACGAGAATGCATGGAGAAGAAAAGAGCAAGCACTGCAGAACACTACATGCATAGAAGAAGCCTCAAACCCTTGTCCGTTGGAGATACTGTGCGAGTACAACCAATAGACGATCCAAAGAAGGAGTGGAAGGAAGCCACTGTAGTGAAGCAACTTAGTCCCCGAGCTTATGAAGTAACAACGAAGGATGGAGGTACATACAGGAGAAACCGTCAACAGCTGCGATCATCTACACCAGCCAGAACACACAAGAGTCGGTCCAATGATGATAAGACAACACTGGCAGGTGATGCATCCTTAGAACCTGAGACTGTGAGTTGTGGGGACTGTGTCGGATCTCTTTTAGTAAGTGACTATGTAACCCAGTCAGGTAGGACAGTTAAAGCACCAAGGAGACTGGACTTGTAGGAATAATGTACCGTACAGTGTAACATTTTGTACTATGATTAATCTTGCCCTTCAAGGAAATAATAATTATTCATTTTTTTTTTTTTTTAATATGTGTGGTCTGTAAGGAATTATTGAGTTCTATACGGCACTTTATTTCCAAAGAATGTAAACGGAGTGCAACACCCGACACTTGATATATGTCCAACTGTCTCATGAATACCTAATCTTATCATGACTGATTATGCTTTATTTATTAAAGGGATAAGGTGTTTCATGCTTTGCATGTCAGGATTGATTATGTGTCTTTTACGAAAGAAGGAAGATCTTACGTATTTTGAATTAGCCGTGCTTGGATCACTACCCACAATGCTCAGCTGTTTTGTGTTGAGGGTCAGATTCGAAAGCTAGAGAATAAACACCGCTGTCTCACTCCAACCATCTCTTGTTTCACTACCCTGCCTCGCCAGTATATCTTCACGGCAAACGACATAATACACAAGAACACGAAACAAGCGTCATATGTTGGTGTTTCAGGAAGCCTCTGGACTCTGCAACAGCACCTCGCTATACAGGACTGACGTTGCAGCTCCAGCCTCAATACTCCTGCATCCACAAGCAGGCCTGGGACAAGGGAGGAAAAGGTCCTGTAGCCAAACAAAGGCCTGTGTGATGTAGTCCAAGGTGCATAATCAGGCAGGGGCAGCTGAAGGAACTTACAGCAAAGTGCCCGCAAACTGTTGCCTCCAAGAAAACAAAATCAAAATAACAAAGACCCAAATTCAAGAACCATTCATTTTGTGATGCCTGGACACACTGCATTTGAAAGACCGGAGGTCAGAGCCAGTAGGAAATACAGACGAAGGGAGGCAGTTCCAGAGTTGACCTGTTGTATACATGATAAATTGGGGGTAATGGTTAACTCTTGCAATAGAGAGCTGGACTGAAAAGGGATGAGAGTTTGTTGCTAGACGGGTACTACGTGCCTGTCATAGTAGATGAGGGATGCAAGCATACAGTTCAGAGGAGCAGTGACCATTGAAGTGGTGACAAAAAAGAGATAAAGATGCAACAGCGTGGTAAAGAGACAGAGGTTGAAGGGAGCCAGTAAGAGGAGGCGGGTTAATGAAACAAAAAACCTTTGACTCCACCTTGTTGAGATGGAATGTACATGGGGAGTCTCCCCATACGTGAGAGTTGTACTCTACATTGGCGAATAAACCCACGTAAAAGGTTAACAATTGTACTGGAGTCAAGAAGATACAGAGTTGGCTTAGCAAATCTAATCTTTTGGAAGCAGATTTTACTATCTATCTATTGCCAGACGCCTCAATCCCGTTTGGGGTGGCCACAAACAAATCACCTCCAAGTCGCCCTGTCCCCCGCCATTTCACTGCCCTGCTCCCAACTCACATGCCCCCCTCTCTCATATACCTCTCCACCCTATCCCTCCATCTCATCCTTGGCCTCCCCCTCCCTCTTCCCCCCTCCACCTCACTCACATACATTCTCTTCGTCAGTCTTTCACCCTCCATCCTCTCCACATGGCCAAACCACCTCAGTGTGTTCCTCATAAGGCTTCCATTCACATCAACATCCACACCACAACGCTCCTTTATATCCTCGTTCGTCAGCCTGTCTCTCCATGTGACTCTACAGGCTCCTCTTAAATAACTCATTTCCACCGCTCTCACTCTCGACTTGTGTCCTTCCAACAACGTTCAAGCTTCACTTCCATACGTTAGAGTTGGTATCACAATACTGTCATGTAGTAACTTTTTCACTTCCATGCTCACTTCCCTGTTTCTTATCACTGCTTTCCAAGAACCAGCAACCTTTCTTCCCTGCTGTACCCTTTCAAGCACTTCACCCTCCAAACCTCCATCCTTACACATCACACTACCCAAGTACTTAAACATACTCACATTTTCCAATTCCTCACCATCTAACCTCGCTGTACATTCACTGACTTCACCTCTCTCAAAGACCATCACTTTACTCTTCCCTACATTCACCTTTAGATTCCGTTTCTTACACACTCTCCCAAACTCATCCACCAATCCTTGCAGCTCCCCTTCGTCTTCACTCAACAACACAGTATCATCTGCAAACAACAGTACAGGGAGTTTCCAAACAATATCCTCTCTCACCAGGGCCACTCCAACATCCACTACCCTACCTTGTACCTCTTTTATTACCCCATCCATGTACAAATTGAACAACCATGGAGACATGACACATCCCTGTTTCAACCCAACTTTCAAAGAGAAAAATTCACTTAGTTCACCATCCACACGCACTGCAGCCTTCGCACCATCGTACATACTCTTCACAGCATTGAACAACTTCCCATCTACTCCATATATTCTTAACACTTTCCACAATCCTTGTCTATCCACCCCCGCTGCAGGGGGTCACCTTGACGTGGTGGCGGGGCTTGAAGCGTGGTTGGCGGTGCCACCTCCTTTGGAGGCATGCCTACCTTTGCAGGGTTCGGTATTTTTCAGCCACGTGGACCAAGCGCCCCCTGCATCACTGGTGGAGGAGGCCTGCTAGTGATGTTAGTCCCTGCCCATTTGCCATCTAGGGCGGGACTGTTGCCTCCCCATGTATTTGCCGTGTGTGGCATCCCGTAATGCTGGGAGATGGGAGTCCTGGAGGTTGAGCGACGCTGTGTACGCTGCGCCCTGCAGCTAGCAACACACCTCTTTGGTCCCTTATTCTGGCTAGATGGGTGGCCTGGTTGGGCCCGACCAGGTCAATCGGCTGGTCACTGGCTAGCCACCTAGGCTAGTCACCTAGTGGCTTTAGGGTCAAGCGGGCACTGGGGGACCTGGTGGCTCCTATCGTCATGGAGTCACCCTTGTCAGGGTCCCTTGGTGGTTACCTGCATATACTCTCCTGCTACCTCTGGGGTTGCCAGTGGTGTTTATCCCTGGCATATGACCTCCCCTTGTTGGACTCCGTGGTGGGTGGAGGGGTGGGGGAATGAAGTTCATGCTAAATAATATGGGTGACAAACAAAAAAATGTTGATGACACTGCCACTGTCCCAGGAAGTTCTCCAGACTGCTCCACCCTCATAGCCACTCTACAGCCTTTCCAGGCCACTGGTGACTTTCCTCCTTTGCCCCAGCGTTCAACTGGGACTAGGAGGAGGCCACGTCTGGTTGGTTCGGCTGTTGAGTTCGGCTCAGATGATACTATGCCTGAGCATTTTGCCAAGTATCTGGTGCTCAGATCCTCCACAGGTGGATCTGTGCTGGATACTGATATATTTGAGTTACACCGTAACATTATTTTAGGCGTTGAGAATAGTACTGACGTAAACGCCATATATAAACAATGGAGAAAAACGCAGTTAAAGTTTTGCAATCATCAGACTGTGATAACTTTATAGTGGGATATGATAGGAAGCTCGTGTTTCTTTTAAATTGAAGCTCTATTACAGGGCTTTCCCTACAGTAATACATTCATATACCATAATCTGAATATTGCCACATTAACTGCATTTTTCTCCATAGGTAGATCTTAAAAAAAAAATTTTTACGTAAAATCACCGGATTTTGCACATACTGACCCTACTCACATATGCTTCACCTAAATTGCGTCTCTTTTTCACCACGTTTGACCGCCACTCCCTGCACTGGGGCCCTCTTTTTCTACTTAGAGGCACTCCAGGGTCATCCTCACTCTCCGCTGAATCACTCATACCGCCGGCACAAACGTTCTTACGAACGCACACAGAAAAATAGGAAAATCAATAAATTTCAGTGTGGTGGGGAGGGAGGAGGTAGGACGACTGTGGTGGTCGGGGAGAAGGGAAGAGGCGAGAATGGGGCGTCATCAGTCACAGGAGCTCGTTCCCGCCTCCCATTGGCTGCTCAGCCCCGCGTCTTCTGGCACTGGCGGATACGCTCACGCAGGTAAACTCTGAGTGCAATTTTTCTGGGTGAGCCCATAGGGTCGGTAATACCTTCAATACTATAGGGATTTCGACCGTGTTGCGAGTTGTCTTCTGACTACTCGGTTGTGTGTCCAGGCACAGGAGGAAGAAAGTGCTATAATAACTCAACGGCAGGAGCAAGTTCCCTCATGCCATTGGCTGCCCGTGGCGCTTACGCTAGGCAGAGTCAACTTGAGAACATTTTTTTGGGTGACGCGCGTAGAGCCGCAGGTACCACTCTAAGGTAAAGGGTTTTCGACCATTTTCCGGGTTGAATTCTGACTGTTTAGTTGTTGCCGCAGACAGAGGAAGGCCGGGGGAAGACAATGGTGTACATAACTGAAAATCGTCCGAGGTGGCGCTTACGTCACTACTATTCTCAACGCCTCATTTCAGCATGTGGCAGAGAACCCCGAATAACCTCACAGGGCGATGGAAGCATCCTTATAGAAGTATCGTCTCCTGAGGAGAGTTAAGATTATTGAATTTGACCTCAGCTTCTGGATCAGAGGTTTCCTGCACTCCACACAGTACATTTAATCAAAGTAAAGGAGTGATTTTTTCGCGTGATCTCCTTCAATTCTCGGAGGCCAGGTTGTTGGAGGAACTGCAGGCTTCAGGCGTAGTGAAAGTTCAACGCCTACAGAAGAAGATCGACGGTATTTTAACCCCGACTCCAACATTGTTCCTAACATTCGACAGATTGACACTGCCTACATCTGTGAAGCTCGCTTGGCTGTCACTTCCTGTGAAGCCATGTGTGCCTACCCCAAGGCGGTGTTTCCACTGTCAGGGATATGGCCATGTCAGCAAATTTTGCCGCCGTGCATAGGCTGGACTTCCTGGTATTTGTGTTTCTTGTGGTGGATCAAGCCATTCCAACGACTGTACAGGACCTATTAAATGCTATCACTGTGGAGGTCCTCATGCTGTCTCATCAAAAAATTGTCCAAGATTCTGCCTTGAAAAAAAGATCCTATCCATTCGTACACGTGAGAGGGTTTCATTTCCTGAAGCCAAAAGGAGAGCCCACACACTCTTCTTTCAGCCGGGAATTACCTATGCTTCTGCTCTTTCTAGAACACCAATGCGACTCCCTGTATCTCAGAGGCAGCCTCGACCCACTCCAGTACCCACAACTTCCACTCACGATATGCAGAATGCTGTCCCCAAGGTTAGTACTGCAGGTAAGAATGATGTTTTCCCAACTGCTACTCTGACTGTTTCCGCTCCCACTTCGGTGACTGACGACTTGCACACTTCTGTGGTGGTGGCAGATGTCCACGTTGATCGGACTTCTCCCGTCGTAGCCACTATGCCCGAGATTCCATCTGCACCTGGTAAACGTCACCGTTGCTCGTCAGAGTCCTCTGATTCTGAAGACCGGCCACCTAAGGTCTCTGTTGTTGACCCTTCTGTTAACACCTCTCCTGTTCCCTCTCTTCCTAAGGTTAGGGAGCCCACTCCTCCACCTGCTTTGAAGCCTATGGCTTCGGCAGAGGTGAGTTCTGGGGCGGGCTCCTCGTCGGCTGTCCGGCCCTCACTGAGTGGGGAGGGCAGGAAGCCATCACCCTCTCGGTCTTCAGAGTCTTTAGATCCCGAGAGAGCTCGGTCGCTTGCTGCTGAGAGGTCTGACAAGGCAGAAACTGCAGCTTATGGTCCGCCTGTGAACCAGTCCCAGCCCGAAGAGGATGTTGGGCGGACCCTTAGTGCTTCGGATCCAACACTCACGATGTCACCTTCACAGGGTTCTGACCCTGTACAGTCCACTTCCACATCTGGAACTTCTAGTGGTGCCACTGGCCGCCCTGCACTACCAAGGGCTCCATCCAGGCCACCTTCCAAGCAGGCTGGTGCGCCACCTCGAAAGAGGAGTACTCTCGCTCCAAATGAAGTGCCAAAGCTGGCTGCAGTGCAGTTGGCTGATCCTGCTACTTCCTCTCCTCACGATGATGGGAGGACGATAGCGGGGATTGCGGGGAAGAGGAAGCAGCATTTGGCTGCTTCACCTCCCTCAAATCAAAAGAAGAAGCCAACTACTATCACTAAGATGCCATTAGTGTCCTACGCTGGTGGCTCTGGGCAAGTGTCCCGTCTTCCAAAGCCGAAAGCTGGTCCTGTAGCCAGCCCTAAGAAGACATAACGTTCTTAATCCTGCAGTGGAACTGTAGGGGTTTGCGAGGGAACTGGGAGGAGCTACAGCTGCTCCTTAAGGAGATGCAGCCATCCTGCATCTGTTTGCAAGAGACTATGTTAGGTGACAGTTATATTTCCCTACCAAGGGGCTATGCCGGTATCTTTTCTCCCTCTGACCCTGCAGGAGGCCATCGGGGTGGTTGTGCCATCTTCTGCCATTCTGATGTGCCCTTCACTTCAATTCCCCTGCGGTCCCCCTTACAGGCTGTGGCCATTCGGCTGCACCTGGGAAGGAGGTACACTGTGTGTAATGTATATTTGCCCCCTAGTGCTGTGATTGTTTGTGAGGATCTTGAGGGTCTGATTCACCAGCTACCTCGACCTTTTCTCCTCCTTGGTGATCTGAATGGACGACATCCCTTGTGGGGGGATGTTCTTTCTGATGCCCGGGGAAATATGTTGGTATCGGTAGTGGAGGATATGGATCTTTGTGTCCTCAACACAGGGGACCCTACCCACCTGCATGTTCAGACGGGTACTCTTTCGGTTATCGACCTTACTCTGTCCTCCCCTGACTGTGCCTTGGATTTTTTGTGGAGTGTCTCTAATGATCTCCATGGTAGTGATCATTACCCAGTCTGTGTTTCGACTACTGATGATCCTCCGGCCCCTCGGGTTCCCCGTTGGCGCTTAGACAGGGCAGATTGGGATCTTTTCAGTGACCTTAGTGCTACGCATTTGCCAGTGGCTTCTTTTATGTGTGTTGATAGTGCAGTGTCATATTTTACCTCCGTTCTTTACCAGGCTGGTTTGAGGGCGATTCCAAAAACAACTGGTTCGTTTGCTCGTAGGCCAGTGCCCTGGTGGAACAGTGAGTGTGCTGCAGCCCGCAAGGCCTGCAGGGCTGCGTACTCCCGATTTCGAGCTCACAGGCAGAGTAATTTTTTAAAATTACAATTTCAACGGGCTCGTGCAAAGTACCGATGGACCTTAAAGAATGCCCGACGTACTTCTTGGGCAGGATATGTATCTTCCATCAATTCCTCCACTCCTATATCCCAGGTCTGGAAACGGGTACGTAAGATTCAGGGAAATATTCTCCATCTTCCCCTCCTGTGCTCAAAGTTAGAGATGCCTTGCTGTCAGAAGCTAAGGAAGTAGCCACAGCCTTTGCTGTTCAGTTTTCTTCTGTCTCCGGGCGAGATCCATCTGTACCATATTTTGATGATCGTGCACGTCAGGAGAGGAGTGAGCTAAATTTTCAATCTCAGGGAGGAGAGGTATATAATGCTTTGTTTTCTCAGCGGGAGCTACAGGCTGCTTTGGCATCTTGTAAGGACACTGCTCCAGGACATGATGGCATCCACTATGCTATGATTCGTCATCTAAAGGAGGGAGCCTTGGGTTTTCTGTTAGATCTACTCAACAGAATTTGGGAGGAGGGTGTGGTGCCTGCTAGCTGGCGTCTGGCGATAGTCCTCCCTATCCCAAAGCCTGGGAAGGACTTGAGTGTAGTTTCTAACTATCGCCCGATATCCCTGACTTCCTGTTTGTGCAAATTGTTTGAGAAGATGGTTAATGTCTGCCTTGTTTGGTTTTTGGAGAATGGTTTTTTTTTAACTCAGTCTCAATGCGGATTTAGAAAGATGAGATCGACAGTTGATAGTCTTCTATGTCTTGAGTCCTCCATTTGCTCTGCTTTTGCTTCGAAGCAGCACTATGTCACGGTATTCTTTGACCTCGAGAAGGCATATGATACAGCTTGGAGGTAAGGGATTATGTCATCCCTATACCGTTTTGGTCTCCGTGGTCGGCTACCCCTCTTGCTCAAGAGTTTCTTATCAGAGAGGAAGTTTCAAGTGAGAGTGGGGTGTGAGCTTTATCAAATATACACTCAAGAGGAGGGTGTGCCTCAGGGTAGCGTTTTGAGTGTTACATTGTTTGCTGTTGCAATCAATGGTATAGTTGGGGTTCTACCTCGAGAAGTACAAGGCTCCCTTTTTGTGGATGACTTCTCAATCTCCTTTGCTGCGTCCCGCATGTCTGTGGCAGAGCGTCGACTGCAGCTGGCCATAGATAAAGTCTTGGCTTGGGCTCAGGAGCGTGGCTTTCGTTTCTCTCCCTCTAAGACGACGGTTATGCATTTCTGCCGTGTTCGTGGGATGCACCCTGACCCAGATCTGTTTTTGAATGGCCAGAGGATTGCCTGTTCAGAGAAGGTTAAGTTTCTGGGCCTCACCTTTGATCTCCGCCTCACCTGAGTCCCACACCTTCAAAGGGTTAAGACATCTTGCCTTAAGGCATTAAATCTTATTAAGGTTTTAGCTCATACGACCTGGGGTGCAGACAGCCACTCCCTTCTCTTGCTCCATAAGGCTCTGGTGTTGTCCAAACTTGAGTATGGATGTGAGGTGTACTCATCAGCCACCCCTGCCCGGCTCTGTGTCTTGGATTCTGTGCATCACGCGGGCCTTCGTTTGGCTACTGGAGCATTCCGTACCTCCCCTATCCCAAGCTTACTTGTGACTACGGGGGAGACGGGACTGGAGCTTCAACGTCAAGCCCATGTTGCTCGCTGCTGGTACAGGACCCAGCGTCTTCCACAGACGCCCACTACTGCATGTATTTTGAGTCACAGTCACCACTCTTTTTTTACTCTCCATCTTCGATTCCCCCGTCCTTTTGGCTACAGGACGAGGGATATTTTATCTTCCTTGGATCTCCGGCATAGCCCAGTGCAAAGCATTGAGGTAAGTGAGATCCCTCCCTGGATGTTGCCTGAGGTGGAGGTTTGTTGCTTTCCAACCGCTCATAAGACTGTGACATCTGATCTGGTACTTTGCACCCAGTTTTTTGCCCATGCCACTGTGCATTCAGGATCAGTGCCAGTTTTTACTGACGGTTCCAAGTCTGATGCTGGCGTTGGATATGGGGTCGTCTTCCCTGATTTTAGCCAACGGGGCAGTCTTACTTCATCTGCCTCTATTTTTACAGCAGAGCTGTCTGCAATCTTGATGGCTCTGCACCTTATTTTACCGCATGAGGCTATGAATTTTACTATTTTTAGTGACTCAGGGCAGCTTTGTCTGCCCTCGAAAATTTTAACTCTCCCCACCCCTTGGTTCTGAAGATTTTACATAAGCTCTATTATCATAAGCGTCGTGGCCGGAGGATTTCTTTTTGTTGGGTGCCAGCTCATGTGGGTGTTTCGGGTAATGAGCGTGCTGATGAGGTGGCGAGGTCCGCGGCATCTCTTGTTGCTTCCCGCACACCTCTCCCTTTCAGAGATTATTTCCCACTAGTTAGGTCTGCTCTCCAAGCCTCCTGGCAGCGGGTTTGGGATTCTCTTCCTGTTCCCAACAAGCTCAGGGAGGTACAGAAAGAGGTGGGCCCCCGGACATTTATGCCATCACCACGCTAGTGGGAGGTTATCGTTTCTCGTCTCAGAATCGGCCACACACAACTGACACATAGGCATCTTTTGGTGGGGGACCCTCCTCCTTTTTGTGAAGATTGTCTTGTGCCTCTGACCATGAGGCATCTTATGGTTGAGTGCCCCAGTCTGGGGGATGCTCGCCATCGGTGTTTCTCCAGGTTTCGCTCAGGAGACGGGTTCTACCATCTCTCCTCCCTGTTGGGAGACGAAGCATATAGGATGGGGGGTGCAACTTTCTCCTTTCTTGAGGAGGCTGGCATTCTCAAGATGTTGTAGTTTTACTTTAATTTGTTTTAGTTTTGGTTGTTTTATGTCAGCGTGTTTTATATTCTTATTTTGTTTGTTTTATCGTTTTCTTTGTCTTGTATCAAGACTTTACCTTTTATTGATATTTCAATTATAATTGTTTTACGGCGGCAATGACCTTAGTTGTTACGCCGCCACGCTCAATTTCTTCAATCAATCAATCAATTGTCTATCCACCCTGTCATATGCTTTCTCCAAATCCATGAAAGCCGCATACAACTTCTTTCCCTTTTCTAGAAACTTTTCCACTAAAGATCTAAGAATGAATATCTGATCTACACAACCTCTTCCCTTCCTAAAGCCTCCCTGTTCTTCTCCAACTAATTTCTCTGTTCTTTCTCTAACTCTGTCAATAAGTATCCTACCATACACTTTTCCTATTATACTAAGAAGACAAATGCCCCTATGATTACCACACACTTCTTTTTCCCCTTTTCCTTTGTACAAGGGAATAATTACACCTGACTTCCAATCCTCCAGAACTCTACCTTCCTCCCAGGCCAATATGCACATCTTCCACATCCATTCTACTACTATCTCTCCCCCATGCTTCAGCATTTCACCACACACTCCATCAATTACTGGAGCTTTCCCCAATTTAACTTTCTTCATTGCTTCCACAACTTCTACCCAACTGATTTCTTCCTGTCTTCTCACCTTCCTCCTTCTCCCAGCCATTCCCCAGCCACTTATACTCACATTACTTCCATCCTCTATGTTCAACAATTCCTTAAAGTGTTCAAGACAGCTGGTGATAGGACAGAGTCCCGAGGAACACCACTACTCATAGCTCTAGGAGAAAAACAGTGGCCGTCTACAACTGAAGCTATAGAACGACCAGAAAGGAAGCTTGAGATGAAGGCACAGATAGAAGAATAGAAGCCATAAGAGGGCAGTTTGGAAATTTAAAATTTATGCCAGACTCAACTAAAAGTCTTTGAGATGTCAAGTGAAATGGCAAAGCTTTCACTAAAATCCTGAAAGGATTGGATAACACTAGAGCTTGATGCAGCAGGAGCAGGGTATGTCTGTCAGCAGCCTATCTAGTATGAGCTAGAACCTTTAAAAGGCTCACAACCTTCAGGCAAGAAGCCTTTATCTGCTTTAAATGTGGGAACCAAATAAGACAGGCATCACAGATGAGGCCCAAAAACCTCACTTCCATACCAGCAATCCTTTGGCCATTTAAAAACAAATCTGGGTCAGGATGGGCCCCATGTAACTGGCAGAAGTGCACTGCAAAGGTCTAAGATGAGGAAAATCTAAAAGCCATGTTTTGGTGCCCTGGTAACAGAATGATTTATTGCAAGTTGCAGCCAGCACTCTGCCACCAACATACTGGATGCAGCAAATGAAACAGAGACATCATTCACAAAGAGGAAGCTCTTCACTCCCTCTTCTCCACAATGCCATTAATCCTTTTGACAGTTAGGGTAGTGGTGCAAAACTCACCCCCTCGATGCTAGACAACGCAAGCTGCATCGAACAAAATCGCCCTTGATAGAGAGAAGAAATATCATAAATTAGCACATATTTTATATTCGCCAAACATTTTTATCAACATTATAAAGCACAACTATCTGAGATTACGTCAATAAAAAGTCAGGCAGAAGAAGGCATAAATAAAGGCAGGGGAAAATATAATTTAGCCAAATACCGCTCCCACACTGCAGCACGACCGTAAGGTAATTTCATGTTGTGGTACATAAAACCGATCTGAACTGTCCTATAGTAAATATTTATATATCGGAATGTAGCTGATGAAATTTCCTAAAACTCCTAATCAGCAACAATTACCATGAAACAAATATGTCTATGAGGAAACAAGAGAGAAGAAGGAAAGAAGAAACATCATAAATTGGCACGTAATCTATATTCGCTGAACTTTTTTATCAACACCATAGGCAAGTATAAATATTCAAGATTATGTGAATAAAAAATCAGGCAGACACAGGCTTAGATAAAGGCAGGGGAAAACATAATTTGGCAACAACTTTGGCCGCACAAAACACCACTCCCGCACTGCAGTGCAATCATAAGATAATTTCCTATAGTGGTACGTAAAACCCACCCAAACTGCCCAACGGTAAATATTTATATACCAAAACGCCACTAATGAAATTTCCTAAAAATTTTTCTCAGTAACAATTACCATAAAACTTATATTTCTATGAGAAAACACAAAGGAAATAAAATCATCGTACCTCGGCGCATAATGTATGTTCGCCAAATGTTTTTATCAACACCATAGGCAAGCACAACTATTAGAGATTACTATCTATCCATCTATTGCCAGACGCCTCAATCCCGTTTGGGGTGGCCACAAATAAATCGCCTCCAAGTCGCCCTGTCCCCGGCCATTTCACTGCCCTGCTCCCAACTCACACCCCCCTCTCTGATATACCTCTCCACTCCATCCCTCCATCTCATCCTCGGCCTCCCCCTCCCTCTTCCCCCCTCCACCTCACTCACATACACTCTCTTCGTCAGTCTCTCACCCTCCATCCTCTACACATGGCCAAACCACCTAAGTGTGTTCCTCATAACACTTCCTATCACATCCACATCCACACCACAACGCTCCTTTATATCCTCATTCGTCAGCCTGTCTCTCCACGTGACTCCACAGGCTCCTCTTAAATAACTCATTTCCACTGCTCTCAGTCTTGACTTCTGTCCTTCCAACAATGTCCAAGCTTCACTTCCATACGTTAGAGTTGGTATCACAATACTGTCATGTAGTAACTTTTTCACTTCCATGCTCACTTCCCTGTTTCTTATCACTGCTTTCAAGGAACCAGCAACCTTTCTTCCCTGCTGTACCCTTTCAAGCACTTCACCCTCCAAACCTCCATCCTTACTCATCACACTACCCAAATACTTAAACGTACTCACATTTTCCAATACCTCACCATCCAACCTCGCTGTACATTCACTGACTTCACCTCTCTCAAAGACCATCACTTTACTCTTCCCTACATTCACCTTTTGGTTCCGTTTCTTACACACTCTCACAAACTCATCCACCAAGCCTTGCAGCTCCCCTTCGTCTTCACTCAACAACACAGTATCATCTGCAAACAACAGTACAGGGAGTTTCCAAACACTATCCTCTCTCACCAGGGCCACTCCAACATCCACTACCCTACCTTGTAGCTTTTTTATTACCCCATCCATGTACAGATTGAACAACCATGGAGACATGACACATCCCTGTTTCAAACCAAGTTTCAAAGAGAAAAATTCACTTAGTTCACCATCCACACGCACTGCAGCCTTAGCACCATCGTACATACTCTTCACAGCATTCAACAACTTCCCATCTACTCCATATATTCTTAACACTTTCCACAATCCTTGTCTATCCACCCTGTCATATGCTTTCTTCAAATCCATGAAAGCCGCATACAACTTCTTTCCCTTCTCTAGAAACTTTTCCACTAAAGATCTAAGAATGAATATCTGATCTACACAACCTCTTCGCTTCCTAAAGCCTCCCTGTTCTTCTCCAACTAATTTGTCTGTTCTTTCTCTAACTCTGTCTATAAGTATCCTACAATACACTTTTCCTATTATACTAAGAAGACAAATGCCCCTATGATTACCACACACTTCTTTTTTTAACTTTTCCTTTGTACTACAAGGGAATAATTATACCTGACTTCCAATCCTCCGGGACTCTACCTTCCTCCCAGGCCAATCTGCACATCTTCCACATCCATTCTACTACTATCTCTCCCCCATGCTTCAGCATTTCACCAAACACTCAATTAATTCCTGGGGCTTTCCTCAATTTAACTTTCTTCATTTTCTACCCTACTGATTTCTTCCTGTCTTCTCACCTCCCTCCTTCTCCCAGCCATTCCCCAGCCACTTATACTCGCATTACTTCCATCCTCTATGTTCAACAACAATTCCTTAAAGTGTTCAAGACAGCTGGTGATAGGACAGAGTCCCGAGGAACACCACTACTCATAGCTCTAGCAGAAAAACAGTGGCCGTCTACAACTGCAGCTATAGAACGACCAGAAAGGAAGCTTGAGATGAAGGCACAGATAGAAGAATAGAAGCCATAAGAGGGCAGTTGGGAAATTAAAAATTTATGCCAGACTCAACTAAAAGTCTTTGAGATGTCAAGTGAAATGGCAAAGCTTTCACTAAAATCCTGAAAGGACTGGATAACACTAGAGCTTGATGGAGCAGGAGCAGGGTATGTCTGTCAGCAGCCTATCTAGTATGAACTAGAACCTTTAAAAGGCTCACAACCTTCAGGCAAGAAGCCTTTATCTGCTTTAAATGTGGGATCCAAATAAGACAGGCGTCACAGATGAGGCCCAAAAACCTCACTTCCATACCAGCAATCCTTTGGCCATTTAAAAACAAATCTGGGTCAGGATGGGCCCCATGTAACTGGCAGAAGTACACTGGAATGGTCTCGGATGAGGAAAATCTAAAAGCCATGTTTTGGTGCCCTGGTAACAGAATGATTTATTGCAAGTTGCAGCCAGCACTCTGCCACGAACATACTGGATGCAGCAAATGAAACAGAGACATCATCCACAAAGAGGAAGCTCTTCACTCCCTCTTCTCCACAATGCCATTAATCCTTTTGACAGTTAGGGTAGTGGTGCAAAACTCACCCCCTCGATGCTGGACAACGCAAGCTGCATCGAACAAAATCGCCCTTGATAGAGAGAAGAAATATCATAAATTAGCACATATTTTATATTCGCCAAACATTTTTATCAACATTATAAAGCACAACTATCTGAGATTACGTCAATAAAAAGTCAGGCAGAAGAAGGCATAAATAAAGGCAGGGGAAAATATAATTTAGCCAAATACCGCTCCCACACTGCAGCACGACCGTAAGGTAATTTCATATTGTGGTACATAAAACCGATCTGAACTGTCCTATAGTAAACATTTATATATCGGAATGTAGCTGATGAAATTTCCTAAAACTCCTAATCAGCAACAATTACCATGAAACAAATATGTCTATGAGGAAACAAGAGAGAAGAAGGAAAGAAGAAACATCATAAATTGGCACATAATCTATATTCGCTGAACTTTTTTATCAACACCATAGGCAAGTATAAATATTTGAGATTACGTGAATAAAAAATCAGGCAGACACAGGCTTCGATAAAGGCAGGGGAAAACATAATTTGGCAACAACTTTAGCCACACAAAACACCACTCCCGCACTGCAGCGCAATCATAAGATAATTTCCTATAGTGGTACGTAAAACCCACCCAAACTGCCCAACAGTAAAAATTTATATACCAAAATGCCACTAATGAAATTTCCTAACACTTTTTCTCAGTAACAATTACCATAAAACTTATATTTCTATGAGAAAACATAAAGGAAATAAAATCATCGTACCTCGGCGCATAATGTATGTTCGCCAAATGTTTTTATCAACACAATAAGCAAGCACAACTATTTGAGATTACGAAGATAATAAAATCACGGAAAAAGAAGCAAAACCAATGGTGTGAGGACAAAATGTTTAAGAAGTACGGCGAGCACGGAAACAGGTGGGGGTTCTCCCAGCATTCAGCCAAGGCCAAGCCGTCCCACATCCTGAGTACTTGTCCGTGGTTGGATGCAGCCTGCGTCGTCCAATAACGAGAGAGTTAACTGCAACAGCAAATAATGCTACACTCAAAACACTCCTCTGTGGCACATCCTCTTCTTGAGAGTACAGGGCAGAGTTAAAATCACACACACACACAGGAAACTTCCTGTCAAAGACGAAGTTCTGAATAAAAGTGGGTAAGCAACCCCAAAGACCATAAAAATGGAGACTGGTTGGTCAACTCCTGTAGCTTGCTTGGAACAGGAAATGTGCCCCAAGCATGCTGCCAGGAGGTAGGGACTGCAGCCTTAATCAATGGGAAATAATCTCTGTTGGTGACACGTCTAACAGACACATCAAGAATCGCTGCTGCCCTTGTTGCCTCACCTGCACAATCATTTCCCTGCGGTCCAATGTGGGTTGCTACCCAGCATGGTGGCCCACGAGGTGGAACTTTCCTCAAATTTTCAACACTAAAGGGTGAGGAGAGTTGAAATGCTTAACGGCAGACAAGGCAGCCCTGCAGTCATTAAAAATCATAAAACTAATTGCATCAAAGGTGAGGATATGGTGGAGAGCCAACAGAATTGCTGACAGCTTCACAGTAAAAATTAAGGCAGAGGAGAGTAGGGTGCCAATCTGGCTAAAATTATGGAAGACAACCTCAAATTCAATGCCAGCCATCAGTAAACATGGACAGACCCAGCATGAGGGCAAAATGAACTCAAAGCTAGGTGTGGATCACCACATCTGATGTTACGGACTTTGGAGCCACGATATACTGTACCAGCAAAATCTGACTTATAGTAACACCCAGAGTGGAACAACAGATGTCTCGACATCAAAGAGCAGAGTGAGTGGCAGACAGATCAGTAACGAATTCCTCTGCCTGATAACTAAAGGGGCAAGGAAATTGCGTATGGAAGTCGTGCAAAGCGTGCTATGCAGAACTAAAAACAGCATCATATGTTGATGTTTCAGGATGCCTCTGGAGTTTGCAGCAGCACCTCGATATACAGGACTGACTCTGTAGCTCCAGCCTCAATACTCCTGCATCCAAAAGCAGGCCTGGGACAAGGGAGGTGCAAAAGGGTCCTGTAGCCAAAGGACTGGGACAGGGGAGGTGCAAAAAAGTCTAGTAGCCAAACAAAGGCCTGTGTGATGTAGTCCAGGGTGCATAACCAGGCAGTGGTAGCTGAAGGAACCTACGGCAAAGTGCCCGCAAACTGTTACCTCCAAGAAAACAAAATCAAAATAACAAAGACCCAAATTCAAGAACCATTCATTTTGAGATGCCTGGACACACTGCATTTGAAAGACTGGAGGTCATAGCCAGTACGAAATACAGACAAAGGGAGGCAGTTCCAGAGTTGACCTGTTGTATACATGACGAATTGGGGGTAATGGTTAACACTTGCAATAGAGAGCTGGACTGAAAAGGGATGAGAGTTTGTTGCTAGACGGGTACTACGTGCCTGTCATACTAGATGAGGGATGCAAGCATACAGTCCAGAGGAGCAATGACCATTGAAATGGTGACAAAAAAGAGATAAAGATGCAACAGCGTGGTAAAGAGACAGAGGTTGAAGGCAACCAGTAAGAGGAGGCGGGTTAATGAAACGAAAAACCTTTGACTCCACCTTGTTGAGATGGAATGTACATGGGGAGTCTCCCCATACGTGAGAGTTGTACTCTACATGGGCGAATAAACCCATGTAAAAGGTTAACAATTGTGCTGGAGTCAAGAAGGTACAGAGTTGGCTTAGCAAATCTAATCTTTTGGAAGCAGATTTTACAAGAGATGTAATATGTTCTTTCCATGATAAATCCAGAAAGAATGAAACCCCAAGTATGTTTAACCTCTAAACCGCGGGCTTGTTTTGCTTTGCCTTGCGTGTCCAACGGGTATATTCGTGCTCTGACAGACTCTCTAAAAATATTTGCCAAAAATCAGTTATTAGTCCTAGAATATTAAAATTACATATGCATATGGCACACACTTTCAGCTTTCTCCTGGGATGTTTGTTGAGCCTTCATCAAGTACCATAGGACTTGTGGAGACCTCTGAAGATGGGTAACGAAGTCTCCGCTTCACACTTCCCGACAACCCGTAATACGATTACCACAGCCTGATATTATCACTAGAAACACTATTCTATGATTCTCAAATAGTTTGGAATCAATGTCCCCCCCCCCCTGAAAAAAAAAAACACTGTGAAGGCAATGAAAATTAAGATCGCGTATGACCTTCCCACTTCCGATCATTCACCGCTGGTGTTCTGTCATTTATTATTCATAAAAATACTCAGTTTATATTTCTATTACTATATAACACTTATATATATCTACTGTACAGTCTTTATCCATAAGTTTCCTTTAGTAATAGTAGTTTATTGTCACTGTAGGCATTCAATTTCTCTTTCAGTAAAATACGTAGCATTCACATTCTCGTCCTGTATACTAGCGTTGAGAGTGAATCTGTCACTTTCACCTTCACTTTCATAACTCATAGTATTCATACATGCTAGAGTGAAACTTTCACTTTCATTACTTCTAGTATATATACTTGTATTCTTATATTACTACTCATTTACATTTCTATTTACACTCTCTATTTTATTTACATTATTTACATTTCTATTTTATTTACACTGTGTTAGGCACTGCCACTTGCAGTAACTTATAAAACTATTTTCCACTGTTCACTTATATTTACATTCAATGCTTTCACTTGCTGTTTACATATTATTTACAAATTATTTACATTTCCACTTGCACTGTTTCACTCACGAGAAAGATGGCAGTCACTGTCTATCATTTTCATTGACAAATTAGCCAGTTCACATTCCACAACACTCACTTATCCCTTTACCTCTTTCCACACGAGGTTTAGTAGGGGGTAGAGGTCACATGGCCCTTTGCATGGGGCTAAAAAGGGGCGGAATTTGACAGGCGCGAATCCGACGTGCTTTCACCTTGAAAGACGACAGTAAACTGAATACAGTGTATGGTGGCCTGTTTAGGGGAAGTGCAGTGCTGCCAATCTCAGCCTGGTGACAACTGCTAATATATACACTATGAAATGGTTGGCAGGAAATCTAGACAATACATAATAAATTTGGTAGTTCCAGGTGAATGTAAATATCACTTTGGCTTCTCCCTTCCCTCCTTATATATAATTTTATTATAAGAATAGATTATGCGGCATATTTGAAGGGGAAAAAAACAGCGAAAATTAGCAAACGAGTGCACGTGAGGTGTTGTCAGGTGATAATTAGCCAATTCCAGGTGTATGGCACTAATCACTTACCTTCTTTCTTTTTTGTATATATTATTTGGTATAAGAATAGGGCATAGGGCTTATTTGAATGGACAAAATCAGTGGAAAATTCCAGGGAGGATTTACTTAGCATAGCATGGCTGGGCAGGCAAAAGGAGAGTGTAATGGAGGGGAGGTAGGGAGGGGAGTCAAGAACGGGGAGAAATGGCTAAATTGTCAACAATGGATGGGAATACAGATGAGATTAGGAGTGCTGACTGGTGTTGAACATTGGTAGCACTGGTAGATGATACAAGCCACCACTTGAAAGCCCGGGCAAATTCAAAATAACACAGAATCACAAAAGTGAAGCCCCGTGGTATGATCCCTTGCTCCCAAGCGTCACGAAAGTGACGACCCGAGGTTAAGGGGTTAAAGATGATGCAGGATTGAGCTAGACACTGTTAAAAATTGAAGGGTTCTCCAGCAAAAGACTGTCAGGTTGGCTGATGTAAGAACTGAGTTTTTGATGGATTAAAAACATTACTTTTACCCCAGTCAGTGATATAAGCCAAGTCAGACATTTGGTGTACCATAGCCTCATCCTTGTTTGTTGATGAAACTGCTGAGATGGATGCTGCAGGAAGCAAATAGAAAGGTAAAGGGTGGAATCATCAGCATTAGATGTACAGCTTAGAAGGTCTATCTATATATCTATCTATTCCCAGACACCTGAATCCAGTTTGGGGTGGCCACAAACAAAACGCCTCCAAGTCGCCCTGTCCCCTGCCATTTCACTGCCCTGCTCCCAGCTCATACCCCCCTCTCTGATAAACCTCTCCACCCCATCTCTCCATCTCATCCTCGGCCTCCCCCTTCCTCTTCCCCCCTCCACCTCACTCACATACACTCTCTTCATCAGCCTTTCACACTCCATTCTCTCCACATGGCCAAACCACCTCAGTGTGTTCCTCACAACGCTTCCTATGACACCCACATCCACACCACAACACTCCTTTATATCCTCATTCGTCAGCCTGTCTCTCCATGTGACCCCACAGGCTCCTCTTAAATAACTCATTTCCACTGCTCTCACTCTTGACTTGTGTCCTTCCAACAACATCCAAACTTCACTTCCGTACGTTTGAGTTGGTATCACAATACTGTCATGTAGTAACTTTTTCACTTCCATGCTCATTTCCCTGTTTCTTATCACTGCTTTCAAAGAACCAGCAACCTTTCTTCCCTGCTGTACCCTTTCAAGCACTTCACCTGTGAAAAATGTTCAATAATTCTGTTAAACAAATCGGGGCCCTCTTTCTGGGCACCAAAATGTGAGAAAAGTTTAATGTATCCAAGTCGGTATCCCTGCCGGGACACCGCTATGCAAGAATTTTCTGGTAAACAACTCGTAGGTCGTTACTCTTCCCTAAAGTTGTCTAAGTAAATCAAACAAGTCTCAGAGTTAGGTGATACGTAAATTAAATTTAACTCACCTACAATACTATTCTTCTATCTTATCTCTTCGCTAATCCCCCCTGGAATTGGCCAATTCGTAAAGGTTACTTAGCTATATGAAGAGGGAGTGATCGTTAACCGATGACGATGAGGCTGCCTGGTATAGTTGCTTGGGGAAGCAAGCGTCCTTATGGTGTGTATGTACAACGTGCTAACTCCACGAGAGCTAGGAGCAGAGGGTGTTGACTCCACGAGAACTAGGAGCAGAGTGAGTGAACGCGGCAATTCTACTTCCCTCATAGAATGGTAGGTTGCCAACTTTTAGTTATTTACAGTACTAAATACAGTCAAATTACATCATGATATGTACAGGGCAAATCTAACAAATTAATCTTAGTTCCATTTAAACTAAAGTTAGACCAATTATTCCCTTTAACTATGTAAATATCTTAATTCCACATCTGCCTTAACAGGGGAATCTTTCCCTGCTTGCCACGTCACCTATCGCGCAGACGCAGCTTAGGTCAGTGGAAAATACCACATAATTACATGTATTTATAATGCATAGTTGTCCACGGGGGTTAAATGCAGTAGCATTTAATTTATCAATAACAAGAATTATTAAAGAGAACGTCGTTTCTGGGTTATTAAAACCGCTTGAATAATTAACAACAGTCTCTACGTCCTCTGCCTTTAACCAGGGATAACTATGATAAATTTAGAGAGCACAACTGCTCTGGGGGAAAATATTTCCCACAGTTTTGGAGCCGGCGGAAAATGATACGTTGTATCATGTAATATGACCCTTAGCCAAGAATTCCCTCCATAGTTCTCGAGAACCCTGTGCTGCGGCCCTACAAGGTCGCGCCTCTTGACCCATTTGATCTTCACCATTCCCTGGATCCGGAGTGGCTGCTAACTCAAGGGGTACCAGTTTATCAATAGTTTTTATACTGGTATGTCCCCTGCATTTTATTTTTACGAGTCTGAGCACCCCTTCAGAATCTGGGTGTGTGGAGATCACTTTAGCTAATGGCCACTGGGATCTTGGCTGTTCAGTCTTCACTAAGACCACATCTCCAATGTTAATAACCGATTTGTTGCTGGCAGCTTGAGCTCCATAAAACCTCTCGCGTAGGCTCAAAAGATACTCTTCGCTCCAATGTCTGTTCCAAGTATCCAGCACCCTTTTCAGATGCTGATATCCCTCCCGAAGATGTTGTCCTAAATCATTAGTTTCTATGTTAGGATCATCAACTTCTTCCTGGATATCCACACAAGGCATCGGATGGGGCTTCCTGCCATATAACATGTGAGCCGGTGTTAAGGCCTCTAGCGAGTCGCTAGTGTCATCTTGATAAGTCAGAGGTCTATTATTAATCCTGGCTTCAATTTCAGTTATTACTGTTCTTAAATCTTCTCTCGTGATCTTAGTTCTATGTAATGTTTTCCTCAGGCAGTTCTTGACAATACCAATCATTCTTTCGGTAAATCCATTTTGCCATGGAGCTCTTGGAGCTGCGAACTGCCAAATACAATTTCTGATTCCCAGCGCCGACTTAACCTTCGGGTCGTTCATTATGTTCAACAGTAAGGGAGCTGCTCCAACGAAATTAGTTCCGTTGTCGCTTATTAACTTCCCAGGACAAGCCCTTCTAGCGGCAAATCTGCGAAAGACATTGAGGAATGTCTCTGAGCTTAGGTCTTCCGCTAATTCTAGATGGACTGCCCTTGTGTAGGCACAAGTAAATAAACAAATGTAAACTTTATGGGGAGTTTCCTCACCCGTAACAGTTATAGCCCCTGTGTAGTCCACTCCCGTTATATGGAAGGGCCGACTTATGCACACCCTTTCCTTCGGTAGGGCTGGTGGTCCAGGGTAGTTAAAAGGTCTCTGCTCATACCTCCTACAAATGATGCAGTTTTTGAGATATTTTTTAATAACCTGTCTACCCTTAGGAATCCAGTACCTTTCCCGAATTTGGGCTAAGGTCTGCGGTACACCTCCATGGAGAGTGGAATCATGGGCTTCCTTTATAATAAGTTGTACAAAGCACCCACTCTTAGGTAATAAAATGGGATGTTTGGTTTGGATGGGCAAGTCAGCCTTTACCAATCGGCCTCGACATCTTATCAGACCCTTTCCGTCTAAAAACAAGCCTAAATTCTTCATCAGCTTATTCCCTTTTCCAGTGTCTTGGCCTAAAAGTTCATATATTTCCCCGTAAGAATTTCTTTGTACTCTTTTCAGCCAGTATTCTAGGGGATCTAATTTCTGAAACCCCACCTTCTTATTCAAAAATTCAACAACCAATTTAGTAATATTTAGAAGTTGTCTCATTGATGAGAATCGGCTGATGTCAATTACTTCTGGCTCAGGTACTATAGGATCCAAGTTCACTGCACTAATCTCAGCAATACTGTACTGTTTCTGTTCAGGCCAATCCTTAGTGAGTAACCATTTAGGACCTTTAAACCACAAGTTATCTTTGATCAGTCTCCTAATGGTCGAACCTCTCGAGAGCAGATCAGCTGGATTTTGTTTGGAGGACACATGCATGAATTTAAATTTGGAAGACAGCTCTTTAATAGTCTTCACTCTATTACGGACGAAAGGAATTTTACTGTCTTCCTTCCCTATCCAGTAAAGACAAATCTCACTGTCAGTCCATATGTAAATATCCTCAAACTGAGTATCAAGAGTAGTGGTTATATACCTGGCCAATTTAGTTCCTACTTCTATGGAAGCCAGTTCCATTTGAGGTAGGGTTCTTTCTTTAATTGGCGCAACTCTGGCTTTGGACATTATAATCTTACTATCCTCTCCTGTAGCGCAATAAGCTACTGCTCCATAAGCCTTTTGAGAAGCATCACAAAATATGTGTAAGTGCGACTTCTCATGACTGTTTATTTTCCTGGGAATACATATGGTTGATGTAGTTTCAAACTCCTTTCTAATCTGTTCCCATTGTTCCACATATGTCTCACTTAATTCAGTATCCCAGTCTAACTTTTCTCGCCAAGCCTCCTGTACTAAACATTTGCCCCTAATAACTATAGGACTAACAAATCCTAATGGGTCAAATAACTTGGAAACCTGACTTAACAAGGACCTCTTTGTGAGAGTGACGTCAGAGAACTTAATTGGTTTCAAACTTATTACATCAGCTGTTGTATCCCAGTTAAGACCTAACACATTTTGAGTTTTGGGAATGTCAGAATCTTGATAGTCCTCTTGTATTTTATTCCTCAAAAGCGGTGAATTTGTATTCCAGCTCTGTAACGGCAAATTTGCCTTCCCACATTCGGAATTGGCTACTTCATAAGCCTTCAAGACTTCCGATTCTGTATCAGCAACACCTTGCAAATTATCCATATAAAAAGCCTGCCCTATTTCTGGACATTTGGCATTTTCAAAATGATGCTTTAAAGTGTTGCAAAGTAGGAAAGGACTAGCACAAGAGCCAAAGAGCACCGATCGGAAACAGTAAGTTTTCAATGGACTATCCTCATTTTGAGGATCATGAGGCCAGAGGAATTTTGTAAATTTCCTATCCTCATCTCTCAGTCCTATTCTGAGAAAAGCCTTACTAATGTCTGCTGTGTAAGCGTAAGGTTTCTCTCTAAATCTTAGTAACACATTCCCTAACTTCTCTGTTAGTGTAGGTCCAGAGTATAGGCAATCGTTCAAGCGAGCTGATCCCTTGGACGCTTTACTACTACAGTTGAATACTATCCTTATGGGAGTAGTTACTGAATCCTTGCTTACAGCATGATGTGGTAAGTAGTGTCCTTCTTTGTGGTTAACAGGGTATTCTACCTCTTCTATAAATTTATTCTTCAATTGATCCCTTATAATATTATCATATAGGATCAGATGTTCTGGTTTATCTCTCAACTTTCTTAGAAGAGAATTTAACTGAGCTTTAGCTGGTTGGTAATTTGTTGGTAACTCTGAATGGTTAAGTTTCCATGGTAATCCTACCCAATACTGTCCATCCTTAAATTCCACAGACTGATTATACAGATCCAATGTTATTTTATCTTCAGGGGTTGGTTCCTCAGAGTGTATTCCTACACTGTCTAGGTCCCACAGTTTGTGTACAGGTTCAATGTTTTCATCCAACAAGTCATTTATCTGAGTAGGTTCTAATTCTGCACCTATTCTAGCTACCATCAATGACTGTGTGGGGGTAACAAACACTGAGTCTACTAGTTTGGCCTCTCCTTTATCTTGTTTTGGAAAAGGCAACTGACCCATAATAAGGTTACCTCCTGGACTCTTGAACAACTGTACCTTATTCCTTTTGAAAGTCCTGTGTAGGAATCTTCCACAATAATCAGAACCAATTATCATTTTTATGGGACCCACAGTATCTGATTCCACATTCCATTTAGCCAACTTTATCCCTGAGCTTTGCAAATGATCAGAGGTTTCCTTCAATCCCTTTATGTATATACTTGTCTCCATAGTATCAAGCACAGCTGCTGTTATACGGCATTTATATCTGCCTAATTGTATTACAGGTCTAACTAAATCAAAAGACTGAGCTTTCCTAGTTGTTATGAATCCTGTAATGGCTAGATTTACCTTGCCGATAACTGGTAACTTTAATTCCTTCACAATGTCTGCAGAAATGAAAGTTTTCTGAGCACCCGTATCAAACAGGGTACATACCAATTGGTTTCTATTCTCAAACAATACTTTCACATCTGCTATTGGTACTGCAGCTGGCATTACTAATGGAGCATTCCCTTTTGCAATTGCCATATTGACGCTTGCAGGTTTAGGAACCTCAATTTTCATCCTAGGGCATAAAGCACTATGATGATGATCTTTTTTGCATTTAAAGCAAAGATTTAATTTAGTCTTACAGTCCGCAGCAGTATGTTCGGAGTTCATACAGATTATACAACACCCCAGTTCCTGAAGCTTCCCTACTCTAGAAGCATAATCAGGGTATTGTTGACAAAATACACTGGAATGTTGTTCACCACAAAAGACACAAACTTTCCTGTCTTTTACCATGGAAGGTTTTATTTCCTTAATATCTTCAGCATGTCTATTCCTTATCTTTAATACTTTATCCTCGGCCTTTGTGGAGCTAAGGAAAGTACCTATCTCTTCTTTAGGCACATACCTAGTCTTCTGTGACTTAACCTTCCCAATCAGTTGGTTAATGGGTTTTTTCTTTACTTCAGTCTTCTGTTTGACCTCAGTAGTGTTTAATGTTCCTTGCAAATGTTTACAGAGTTGCATCAAGCCTTCCTCTATCTCTTCACAGGAGAAATTATCCTTCTGGTACCTACCATACAAAGCATCCTTGGTTTTCGGTGGTAGCTTTAAGGACACAATTCTTGAAAGCACCCAATCTGATGTCTTAATATCTTCATAAGTACCTAAGGCCTTTAAATTACAACTTAGTGCAATTCTAAATTTTTGCAAGGAATCAAAATCGTGCCTAGGCGTGGGTAATTCTATTAGAGCCCGCAATAAATGATTTATAATTTGTTCCCTGTCTTCGTAATTTTGTCTAAGGATGGTCAAAGCCACTTCATAGTTATTTTCTTCTACTGGTAATTCTTTTATCAGTTGATATGGTGTTCCTTTGACCTGTCCTAACAAATAAGTAAGTTTGGTGACTTTAGGGAGATCTGTTCTATCGTGTACCAAATATCTGAACTGATCCCAAAAAGATTTCCAGTTCTGCTCTCCATCAAATTCCGGAAGCGTTATTTGTGGTAACACAGCTCTACTCTGCTGTGCCACAACTTGTGTTTCCGAGGCAGTGTCAGCTAATTCTGACTCTAGTGTCTTTACTACAGTTAAGTATTCTTCTAATTTGTTTTCAAACTTCGTAGTTTCTGACTCTAAGAATTCCTTATTCTCAGCCTTTACTATAGCCGCTTCTAAAGTTAAGTAACTCTCTTCGTACTTACTCCATCGATCTTTCAGAATATTTAGGAGACTATTTATTCTCTCCTTGGACAGAGGTATTTGGTCCAGCGACTGGTTACAATCATTTATGGCTCTAGTTACCCATCCTGCCTTACTACTAGAAGATCTTTGCAATAAAGAAACAGACATGTTGAAGGAGTTCTAATTTAATAATTTAATTATGAATTCCAACCACAATTTTCCCTCAACTTAGTAATGATTTGATTATTTTAAATTTTGAAGAGGGTAGGGATTAAGTCCTCATTGTACAAATTATCCCCTCCCCCAATTTCGTAATATTCATTACAGCTCAGCTAATTATTTAATTTAATTTTGAGGAGTGTAGGGATTAGGTCTATACTTTTAACCTATTCCCCAGGGTTATTAAACCTCAAGGGTTTTATTTCATCCTCACACTCAATTGCCAAAACACCCATATTCCCCGAGCTCAGAATTTATTACCTCAATACTCCATAGGCCCACCCATAACTTGTACAGCATAGAACTCTCCTTTCTTATGTTCTACATAATTTATAAATTTCTGCAGAACCGCTTCCCTACCATGATGGTTCCAATGTATACCATCAGATTTCAACATTGCTTGGAAGGGCTTGGCATTAAAATGTATGAAATCCCTTCCCTTCCTGGCACGTTGCAACTTCCGGTTTACAGCTCTGCTAACTAATTTATATGTTCCATAACAAACTGGAGAGCCATATGGCAGGTTCCTTGGCTCGAGGAGGGTTATGGCTACTGAGGATTTACAAGAGCCCTCTATGGCTCCTACCACTGCTAAAATATTCTCCACAACTTCATTGACCTCCACGTCCTCATGGATATCATTTCCTCCAAGGAAAAGGACCGCACGGTCATGCTCCCAGTCTAGTACGGCATTCAGCCTTTCATCTTCAGAGAAAAAGCTTGCCTTTCCTCCCGGAGCTCTATAGACACGTACGTCCACGTCTTCCACTTCAACCGAACGTGGTAGTAAACTGTTCCCCACAAAAGACACCTTAAACACATTCAGCGCCTCGGCACACATCGGTTTTCCTCACTCGGGGCACCAAAAATGTGAAAAATGTTCAATAATTCTGATAAACAAATCGGGGCCCTCTTTCTGGGCACCAAAATGTGAGAAAAGTTTAATGTATCCACGTCGGTATCCCTGCCGGGACACCGCTATGCAAGAATTTTCTGGTAAACAACTCGTAGGTCGTTACTCTTCCCTAAAGTTGTCTAAGTAAATCAAACAAGTCTCAGAGTTAGGTGATACGTAAATTAAATTTAACTCACCTACAATACTATTCTTCTATCTTATCTCTTCGCTAATCCCCCCTGGAATTGGCCAATTCGTAAAGGTTACTTAGCTATATGAAGAGGGAGTGATCGTTAACCAATGACGATGAGGCTGCCTGGTATAGTTGCTTGGGGAAGCAAGCGTCCTTATGGTGTTATGTACAACGTGCTAACTCCACGAGAGCTAGGAGCAGAGGGTGTTGACTCCACGAGAACTAGGAGCAGAGTGAGTGAACGCGGCAATTCTACCTCCCTCATAGAATGGTAGGTTGCCAACTTTTAGTTATTTACAGTACTAAATACAGTCAAATTACATCATGATATGTACAGGGCAAATCTAACAAATTAATCTTAGTTCCATTTAAACTAAAGTTAGACCAATTATTCCCTTTAACTATGTAAATATCTTAATTCCACATCTGCCTTAACAGGGGAATCTTTTCCTGCTTGCCACGTCACCTATCGCGCAGACGCAGCTTAGGTCAGTGGAAAATACCACATAATTACATGTATTTATAATGCATAGTTGTCCACGGGGGTTAAATGCAGTAGCATTTAATTTATCAATAACAAGAATTATTAAAGAGAACGTCGTTTCTGGGTTATTAAAACCGCTTGAATAATTAACAACAGTCTCTACGTCCTCTGCCTTTAACCAGGGATAACTATGATAAATTTAGAGAGCGCAACTGCTCTGGGGGAAAATATTTCCCACATCACCCCCCAAACCTCCATCCTTACTCATCACACTACCCAAGTACTTAAACGTACTCACATTTTCCAAATCCTCACCATCCAATCTCGCTGTACATTCACTGACTTCACCTCTCTCA
Organism: Coenobita brevimanus; assembly: GCF_032717465.1. Classification (NCBI taxonomy): domain Eukaryota; kingdom Metazoa; phylum Arthropoda; class Malacostraca; order Decapoda; family Coenobitidae; genus Coenobita; species Coenobita brevimanus. The sequence continues at coordinate 1,786,369 of NW_027644770.1, read as the reverse complement.
AAGACCATCACTTTACTCTTCCCTACATTCACCTTTAGACTCCATTTCTTACACACTCTCCCAATCTCATCCACCAAGCCTTGCAGCTCCCCTTCGTCTTCACTCAACAACACATTATCATCTGCAAACAACAGTACAGGGAGTTTTCAAACAATATCCTCTCTCACCAGGGCCACTCCAACATCCACTACCCTACCTCGGACCTCTTTTATTACCCCATCCATGTACAGATTGAACAGCCATGGAGACATAACATATCCCTGTTTCAACCCAACTTTCAAAGAGAAAAATTCACTTAGTTCACCATCCACATGCACTGCAGCCTTCGCACCATCGTTCATACTCTTCACAGCATTCAAAAACTTCCCTTCTGCTCCATATATTCTTAACACTTTCCACAATCCTTGTCTATCCACCCTGTCATATGCTTTCTCCAAACCCATGAAAGCCGCATACAACTTCTTTCCCTTTTCTAGAAACTTTTCCACTAAAGATCTAAGAATGAATATCTGAGCTACACAACCTCTTCCCTTCCTGAAGCCTCCCTGTTCTTCTCCAACTAACTTCTCTGTTCTTTCTCTAACTCTGCCAATAAGTATCCTACCATTCACTTTTCCTATTATACTAAGAAGACAAATGCCCCTATGATTACCACACACTTCTTTTTCCCCTTTTCCTTTGTACAAGGGAATAATTATACCTGACTTCCAATCCTCCGGGACTCTACCTTCCTCCCAGGAAAATCTGCACATCTTCCACATCCATTCTACTACTATCTTTCCCTCATGCTTCAGCATTTCACCACACACTCCATCAATTCCTGGGGCTTTCCCCAATTTAACTTTCTTCATTGCTTCCACAACTTCTACCCTACTGATTTCTTCCTGTCTTCTCACCTCCCTCCTTCTCCCAGCCATTCCCCAGCCACTTATACTCGCATTACTTCCATCCTCTATGTTCAACAATTCCTTAAAGTGTTCAAGACAGCTGGTGATAGGACAGAGTCCCGAGGAACACCACTACTCATAGCTCTAGGAGAAAAACAGTGGCCGTCTACAACTGCAGCTATAGAACGACCAGAAAGGAAGCTTGAGATGAAGGCACAGACAGAAGAATAGAAGCCATAAGAGGGCAGTTGGGAAATTAAAAATTTATGCCAGACTCAACTAAAAGTCTTTGAGATGTCAAGTGAAATGGCAAAGCTTTCACTAAAATCCTAAAAGGATTGGATAACACTAGAGCTTGATGGAGCAGGAGCAGGGTATGTCTGTCAGCAGCCTATCTAGTATGAGCTAGAACCTTTAAAAGGCTCACAACCTTCAGGCAAGAAGACTTTATCTGCTTTAAATATGGGATCCGAATAAGACAGGGGTCACAGATGAGGCCTAAAAACCTCACTTCCATACCAACAATCCTTTGGCCATTTAAAAACAAATCTGGGTCAGGATGGGCCCCATGTAACTGGCAGAAGTGCACTGGAATGGTCTCAGATGAGGAAAATCTAAAAGCCATGTTTTGGTGCCCTGGTAACAGAATGATTTATTGCAAGTTGCAGCCAGCACTCTGCCACCAACATACTGGATGCAGCAAATGAAACAGAGACATCATCCACAAAGAGGAAGCTCTTCACTCCCTCTTCTCCACAATGCCATTAATCCTTTTGACAGTTAGGGTAGTGGTGCAAAACTCACCCCCTCGATGCTGGACAACGCAAGCTGCATCGAACAAAATCGCCCTTGATAGAGAGAAGAAACATCATAAATTAGCACATATTTTATATTCGCCAAACATTTTTATCAACATTATAAAGCACAACTATCTGAGATTACGTCAATAAAAAGTCAGGCAGAAGAAGGCATAAATAAAGGCAGGGGAAAATATAATTTAGCCAAATACCGCTCCCACACTGCAGCACGACCGTAAGGTAATTTCATGTTGTGGTACATAAAACCGATCTGAACTGTCCTATAGTAAATATTTATATATCGGAATGTAGCTGATGAAATTTCCTAAAACTCCTAATCAGCAACAATTACCATGAAACAAATATGTCTATGAGGAAACAAGAGAGAAGAAGGAAAGAAGAAACATCATAAATTGGCACGTAATCTATATTCGCTGAACTTTTTTATCAACACCATAGGCAAGTATAAATATTCAAGATTACGTGAATAAAAAATCAGGCAGACACAGGCTTAGATAAAGGCAGGGGAAAACATAATTTGGCAACAACTTTGGCCGCACAAAACACCACTCCCGCACTGCAGCGCAATCATAAGATAATTTCCTATAGTGGTACGTAAAACCCACCCAAACCGTCCAACAGTATATGTTTTTATACCAAAATGACACTAATGAAATTTCCTAAAACTTATTCTTAGTAACAAATTACCATAAAACTTATATTTCTATGAGAAAACACAAAGGAAATAAAAAACATCGTAAATCAGCGCATAATGTATGTTCGCCAAATGGTTTTATCAACACCATAAGCAAGCACAACTATTAGAGATTACGAAGATAATAAAATCACGGAAAAAGAAGCAAAACCAATGGTGTGGGGACAAAATGTTTAAGAAGTACGGCGAGCACGGAAACAGGGGGGGGGTTCTCCCAACATTCAGCCAAGGCCAAGCCGACCCACATCCTGAGTACTTGCCCGTGGTTGGATGCAGCCTGCGTCGTCCAATAACGAGAGAGTTAACTGCAACAGCAAATAATGCTACACTCAAAACACTCCTCTGTTGCACATCCTCCTCCTGAGAGTACAGGGGAGAGTTCAAATCACACACACACACAAGAAACTTCCTGTCAAAGACGAAGTTCTGAATAAAAGTGGGTAAGCAACCCCAAAGACCATAAAAATGGAGACTGGTTGGTCACCTCCCGTAGCTTGCTTGGAACAGGAAATGTGCCCCATGCATGCTGCCAGGAGGTAGGGACTGCAGCCTTAATCAATGGGAAATAATCTCTGTTGGTGACAGGTCTAACAGAGACATCAAGAATCACTGTTGCCCTTGCTGCCTCACCTGCACAATCATTTCCCTGCGGTCCAATGTGGCTGCCACCCAGCATAGTGGCACACGAGGTGGAACTTTCCTCAAATTTCCAACACTAAAGGGTGAGGAGAGTTAAAATGCTTAACGGCAGAAAAGGCAGCCTTGCACTCACTAAAAATCATAAAACTAATTGCATCAAAGGTGAGGATATGGTGGAGAGCCAACAGAATTGCTCACAGCTTCACAGTAAAAATTAAGGCAGAGGAGAGTAGGGTGCCACTCTGGGTAAAATTACGGAAGACAACCTCAAATTCAATGCCAGCCATCAGTAAACATGGACAGACCCAGCATGAGGGCAAAATGAACTCAAAGCTGGGTGTGGATCACCACATCTGATGCCACGGACTTTGGAGCCATGATAAATACCAGCAAAATCTGACTTATAGTAACACCCAGAGTGGAACAACAGATGTCTCCACATCAAAGACCAGAGTGAGTGGCAGACAGATCTGTCATGACTTCCTCTGTCTGATAACTAAAGGGGCAAGGAAATTGTGTATGGAAGTCGTGCAAAGTGTGCTATGCAGAACTAAAAACAGCGTTGTTACGTATTTTGAATTAGCCGCGCTTGGCGCACTACCCACAATGCTCCGCTGTTTTCTGCTGAGGGTCAGATTCGAAGAGAATAAACACCGCTGTCTCACTCCACCCATCTCTTGTTTGACTACCATGCCTCGCCAGTATATCTTCACGGCAAACAACATAATACACAAGAACACGAAACAAGCGTCATATGTTGGTGTTTCAGGAAGCCTCTGGACTCTGCACCAGCACCTCGCGATACAGGACTGACGCTGCAGCTCCAGCCTCAATACTCCTGCATCCACAAGCAGGCCTGGGACAAGGGAGGTGCAAAAGAGTCCAGTAGCCAAACAAAGGCCTGTGTGATGTAGTCCAAGGTGCATAACCAGGCAGGGGTAGCTAAAGGAACTTACGGCAAAGTGCCCGCAAACTGTTACCTCCAAGAAAACAAAATCAAAATAACAAAGACCCAAATTCAAGAAGCATTCATTTTGAAATGCCTGGACACACTGCATTTGAAAGACTGGAGGTCATAGCCAGTAAGAAATACAGACAAAGGGAGGCAGTTCCAGAGTTGACCTGTTGTATACATGACGAATTGGGGGTAATGGTTAACTCTTGCAACAGAGAGCCGGACTGAAATGGGATGAGAGTTTGTTGCTAGACGGGTACTACATGCCTGTCATACTAGATGAGGGATGCAAGCATACAGTTCAGAGGAGCAATGACCATTGAAGTGGTGACAAAAAAGAGATAAAGATGCAACAGCGTGGTAAAGTGACAGAGGTTGAAGGCAACCAGTAAGAGGAGGCGGGTTAATGAAACAAAAAACCTTTGACTCCACCTTGGTGAGATGGAATGTACATGAGGAGTCTCCCCATACGTGGGAGTTGTACTCTACATGGGCGAATAAACCCATGTAAAAGGTTAACAATTGTTCTGGAGTCAAGAAGGTATAGAGTTGGCTTAGCAAATCTAATCTTTTGGAAACAGATTTTACTATCCATCTATTGCCAGACGCCTTAATCCCGTTTGGGGTGGCCACAAACAAATCACCTCCAAGTCGCCCTGTCCCCTGCCATTTCACTGCCCTGCTCCCAACTCACATCCATCTCTCTCATATACCTCTCCACCCCATCCCTCCATCTCATCCTTGGCCTCCCCCTCCCTCTTCCCCCCTCCACCTTACTCACATACATTCTCTTCGTCAGCCTTTCACCCTCCATTCTCTCCACATGGCCAAACCACCTCAGTGTGTTCCTCATAAGGCTTCCATTCACATCAACATCCACACCACAATGCTCTTTTATATCCTCGTTCGTCAGCCTGTCTCTCCATGTGACTCCACAGGCTCCTCTTAAATAACTCATTTCCACTGCTCTCACTCTTGACTTGTGTTCTTCCAACAATGTTCAAGCTTCACTTCCGTATGTTAGAGTTGGTATCACAATACTGTCATGTAGTAACTTTTTCACTTCCATGCTCACTTCCCTGTTTCTTATCACTGCTTTCAAAGAACCAGCAACCTTTCTTCCCTGCTGTACCCTTTCAAGCACTTCACCCTCCAAACCTCCATCCTTACTCATCACACTACCCAAGTACTTAAACATACTCACATTTTCCAATTTCCCACCATCCAACCTCGCTGTACATTCACTGACTTCACCTCTCTCAAAGACCATCACTTTACTCTTCCCTACATTCACCTTTAGATTCCGTTTCTTACACACTCTCCCAAACTCATCCACCAAGCCTTGCAGCTCCCCTTCGTCTTCACTCAACAACACAGTATCATCTGCAAACAACAGTACAGGGAGTTTCCAAACACTATCCTCTCTCACCAGGGCCACTCCAACAGCCACTACCCTACCTTGTACCTCTTTTATTACCCCATCCATGTACAGATTGAACAACCATGGAGACATGACACATCCCTGTTTCAACCCAACCTTCAAAGAGAAAAATTCACTTAGTTCACCATCCACACGCACTGCAGCCTTCGCACCATCGTACATACTCTTCACAGCATTCAACAACTTCCCATCTACTCCATATATTCTGAACACTTTCCACAATCCTTGTCTATCCACCGTATCATATGCTTTCTCCAAATCCTTGAAAGCCGCATACAACTTCTTTCCCTTTTCTAGAAACTTTTCCACTAAAGATCTAAGAATGAATATCTGAGCTACACAACCTCTTCCCTTCCTAAAGCCTCCCTGTTCTTCTCCAACTAATTTCTCTGTTCTTTCTCTAACTCTGTCAATAAGTATCCTACCATACACTTTTCCTATTATACTAAGAAGACAAATGCCCCTATGATTACCACACACTTCTTTTTCCCTTTTTCCTTTGTACAAGGGAATAATTATACCTGACTTCCAATCCTCCGGGACTCTACCTTCCTCCCAGGCCAATCTGCACATCTTCCACATCCATTCTACTACTATCTCTCCCCCATGCTTCAGCATTTCACCACACACTCCATCAACTCCTGGGGCTTTCCCCAATTTAACTTTCTTCATTGCTTCCACAACTTCTACCCTACTGATTTCTTCCTGTCTTCTCACCTCCCTCCTTCTCCCAGCCATTCCCCAGCCACTTATACTCGCATTACTTCCATCCTCTATGTTCAACAACAATTCCTTAAAGTGTTCAAGACAGCTGGTGATAGGACAGAGTCCTGAGGAACACCACTACTCATAGCTCTAGGAGAAAAACAGTGGCCGTCTACAACTGCAGCTATAGAACGACCAGAAAGGAAGCTTGAGATGAAGGCACAGATAGAAGAATAGAAGCCATAAGAGGGCAGTTTGGAAATTAAAAATTTATGCCAGACTCAATTAAAAGTCTTTGAGATGTCAAGTGAAATGGCAAAGCTTTCACTAAAATCCTGAAAGGATTGGATAACACTAGAGCTTGATGCAGCAGGAGCAGGGTATGTCTGTCAGCAGCCTATCTAGTATGAGCTAGAACCTTTAAAAGGCTCACAACCTTCAGGCAAGAAGCCTTTATCTGCTTTAAATGTGGGATCCAAATAAGACAGGCGTCACAGATGAGGCCCAAAAACCTCACTTCCATACCAGCAATCCTTTGGCCATTTAAAAACAAATCTGGGTCAGGATGGGCCCCATGTAACTGGCAGAAGTACACTGGAATGGTCTCAGATGAGGAAAATCTAAAAGCCATGTTTTGGTGCCCTGGTAACAGAATGATTTATTGCAAGTTGCAGCCAGCACTCTGCCACCAACATACTGGATGCAGCAAATGAAACAGAGACATCATCCACAAAGAGGAAGCTCTTCACTCCCTCTTCTCCACAATGCCATTAATCCTTTTGACAGTTAGGGTAGTGGTGCAAAACTCACCCCCTCGATGCTGGACAACGCAAGCTGCATCGAACAAAATCGCCCTCGATTGAGAGAAGAAACATCATAAATTAGCACATATTTTATATTCGCCAAACATTTTTATCAACATTATAAAGCACAACTATCTGAGATTACGTCAATAAAAAGTCAGGCAGAAGAAGGCATAAATAAAGGCAGGGGAAAATATAATTTAGCCAAATACCGCTCCCACACTGCAGCACGACCGTAAGGTAATTTCATGTTGTGGTACATAAAACCGATCTGAACTGTCCTATAGTAAATATTTATATATCGGAATGTAGCTGATGAAATTTCCTAAAACTCCTAATCAGCAACAATTACCATGAAACAAATATTTCTATGAGGAAACAAGAGAGAAGAAGGAAAGAAGAAACATCATAAATTGGCACATAATCTATATTCGCTGAACGTTTTTATCAACACCATAGGCAAGTATAAATATTCGAGATTATGTGAATAAAAAATCAGGCAGACACAGGCTTAGATAAAGGCAGGGGAAAACATAATTTGGCAACAACTTTGGCCGCACAAAACACCACTCCCGCACTGCAGCGCAATCATAAGATAATTTCCTATAGTGGTACGTAAAACCCACCCAAACTGTCCAACAGTATATGTTTATATACTAAAATGACACTAATGAAATTTCATAAAACTTATTCTTAGTAACAAATTACCATAAAACTTATATTTCTATGAGAAAACACAAAGGAAATAAAAAACATCGTAACTCAGCGCATAATGTATGTTCGCCAAATGTTTTTATCAACACCATAAGCAAGCACAACTATTAGAGATTACGAAGATAATAAAATCACGGAAAAAGAAGCAAAACCAATGGTGTGGGGACAAAATGTTTAAGAAGTACGGCGAGCACGGAAACAGGGGGGGTTCTCCCAGCATTCAGCCAAGGCCAAGCCGTCCCACATCCTGAGTACTTGTCCGTGGTTGGATGCAGCCTGCGTCGTCCAATAACGAGAGAGTTAACTGCAACAGCAAATAATGCTACACTCAAAACACTCCTCTGTGGCACATCCTCCTCCTGAGAGTACAGGGGAGAGTTCAAATCACACACACACACACAGGAAACTTCCTGTCAAAGACGAAGTTCTGAATAAAAGTGGGTAAGCAACCCCAAAGACCATAAAAATGGAGACTGGTTGGTCACCTCCTGTAGCTTGCTTGGAACAGGAAATGTGCCCCAAGCATGCTGCCAGGAGGTAGGGACTGCAGCCTTAATCAATGGGAAATAATCTCTGTTGGTGACAGGTCTAACATAACAGACACATCAAGAATCACTGTTGCCCTTGCTTCCTCACCTGCACAATCATTTCCCTGCGGTCCAATGTGGGCTGCCACCCAGCATGGTGGCCCATGAGGTGGAACTTTCCTCAAATTTCCAACACTAAAGGGTGAGGAGAGTTGAAATGCTTAACGGCAGACAAGGCAGCCCTTCAGTCATTAAAAATCATAAAACTAATTACATCAAAGGTGAGGATATGCTGGTAGGCCAACAGAATTGCTGACAGCTTCACAGTAAAAATTAAGGCAGAGGAGGGTAGGGTGCCACTCTGGGTAAAATTACGGAAGACAACCTCAAATTCAATGCCAGCCATCAGTAAACATGGACAGACCCAGCATGAGGGCAAAATGAACTCAAAGCTGGGTGTGGATCACCACATCTGATGTTACGGACTTTGGAGCCACGATATACCAGCAAAATCTGACTTATAGTAACACCCAGAGTGGAACAACAGATGTCTCCACATCAAAGACCAGAGTAAGTGGCAGACAGATCAGTCAAGAGTTCCTCTGTCTGATAACTAAACGGGCAAGGAAATTGCGTATGGAAATTGCGTATGGAAGTCGTGCAAAGTGTGTTAGGCAGAACTTAAAACAGCGTCATATGTTGGTGTTTCAGGAAGCCTCTGGACTCTGCACCAGCACCTCGCTAGACAGGGCTGACGCTGTAGCTCCAGCCTCAATACTCCTGCATCCACAAGCAGGCCTTCGACAAGGGAGGTCAAAAGGGTCCTGTAGCCAAACAAAGGCCTGTGTGATGTAGTCCAAGGTGCATAACCAGGCAGGGGTAGCTGAAGGAACTTACGGCAAAGTGCCCACAAACTGTTACCTCCAAGAAAACAAAATCAAAATAACAAAGACCCAAATTCAAGAAGCATTCATTTTGAGATGCCTGGACACACTGCATTTGAAAGACCGGAGGTAAGAGCCAGTAGGAAATACATACAAAGGGAGGCAGTTCCAGAGTTGACCTGTTGTATACTTGACGAATTGGGAAGTAATGTTTAACTCTTCCAATAGAGAGCTGGACTGAAAAGGGACGAGAGTTTGTTGCTAGACGGGTACTACGTGCCTGTCATAGTAGATGAGGGATGCAAGCATACAGTTCAGAGGAGCAGTGACCATTGAAGTGGCGACAAAAAAGAGATAAAGATGCAACAGCGTGGTAAAGAGACAGAGGTTGAAGGGAGCCAGTAAGAGGAGGCGGGTTAATGAAACGAAAAACCTTTGACTCCACCTTGTTGAGATGGAATGTACATGGGGAGTCTCCCCATACGTGAGAGTTGTACTCTACATTGGCGAATAAACCCATGTAAAAGGTTAACAATTGTGCTGGAGTCAAGAAGGTACAGAGTTGGCTTAGCAAATCTAATCTTTTGGAAGCAGATTTTACTATCTATCTATCTATCTATTGCCAGACGCCTCAATCCCGTTTGGGGTGGCCACAAACAAATCACCTCCAAGTTGCCCTGTCCCCCGCCATTTCACTGCCCTGCTCCCAACTCACATCCACCTCTCTCATATACCTCTCCACCCCATCCCTCCATCTCATCCTTGGCCTCCCCCTCCCTCTTCCCCCCTCCACCTCACTCACATACATTCTCTTCGTCAGTCTTTCACCCTCCATCCTCTCCACATGGCCAAACCACCTCAGTGTGTTCCTCATAAGGCTTCCATTCACATCAACATCCACACCACAATGCTCCTTTATATCCTCGTTCGTCAGCCTGTCTCTCCATGTGACTCCACAGGCTCCTCTTAAATAACTCATTTCCACCGCTCTCACTCTTGACTTGTGTCCTTCCAACAACGTTCAAGCTTCACTTCTGTACGTTAGAGTTGGTATCACAATACTGTTATGTAGTAACTTTTTCACTTCCATGCTCACTTCCCTGTTTCTTATCACTGCTTTCAAAGAACCAGCAACCTTTCTTCCCTGCTGTACCCTTTCCAGCACTTCACCCTCCAAACCTCCATCCTTACTCATCACACTACCCAAGTACTTAAACGTACTCACATTTTCCAATTCCCCACCATCCACCCTAGCTGTACATTCACTGATTTCACCTCTCTCAAAGACCATCACTTTACTCTTCCCTACATTCACCTTTAGATTCCGTTTCTTACACACTCTCCCAAACTCATCCACCAAGCCTTGCAGCTCCCCTTCGTCTTCACTCAACAACACAGTATCATCTGCAAACAACAGTACAGGGAGTTTCCAAACACTATCCTCTCTCACCAGGGCCACTCCAACATCCACTACCCTACCTTGTACCTCTTTTATTACCCCATCCATGTACAGATTGAACAACCATGGAGACATGACACATCCCTGTTTCAACCCAACCTTCAAAGAGAAATATTCACTTAGTTCACCATCCACACGCACTGCAGCCTTCGCACCATCGTACATACTCTTCACAGCATTCAACAACTTCCCATCTACTCCATATATTCTTAACACTTTCCACAATCCTTGTCTATCCACCCTGTCATATGCTTTCTCCAAATCCATGAAAGCCGCATACAACTTCTTTCCCTTTTCTAGAAACTTTTCCACTAAAGATCTAAGAATGAATATCTGAGCTACACAACCTCTTCCCTTCCTAAAGCCTCCCTGTTCTTCTCCAACTAATTTCTCTGTTCTTTCTCTAACTCTGTCAATAAGTATCCTACCATACACTTTTCCTATTATACTAAGAAGACAAATGCCCCTATGATTACCACACACTTCTTTTTCCCCTTTTCCTTTGTACAAGGGAATAATTATACCTGACTTCCAATCCTCCGGGACTCTACCTTCCTCCCAGGCCAATCTGCACATCTTCCACATCCATTCTACTACTATCTCTCCCCCATGCTTCAGCATTTCACCACACACTCCATCAATTCCTGGGGCTTTCCTCAATTTAACTTTCTTCAATTTCTACCCTACTGATTTCTTCCACTCTTCTCACCTCCCTCCTTCTCCCAGCCATTCCCCAGCCACTTATACTCGCATTACTTCCATCCTCTATGTTCAACAACAATTCCTTAAAGTGTTCAAGACAGCTGGTGATAGGACAGAGTCCTGAGGAACACCACTACTCATAGCTCTAGGAGAAAAACAGTGGCCGTCTACAACTGCAGCTATAGAACGACCAGAAAGGAAGCTTGAGATGAAGGCACAGATAGAAGAATAGAAGCCATAAGAGGGCAGTTTGGAAATTAAAAATTTATGCCAGACTCAACTAAAAGTCTTTGAGATGTCAAGTGAAATGGCAAAGCTTTCACTAAAATCCTGAAAGGATTGGATAACACTAGAGCTTGATGCAGCAGGAGCAGGGTATGTCTGTCAGCAGCCTATCTAGTATGAGCTAGAACCTTTAAAAGGCTCACAACCTTCAGGCAAGAAGCCTTTATCTGCTTTAAATGTGGGATCCAAATAAGACAGGCGTCACAGATGAGGCCCAAAAACCTCACTTCCATACCAGCAATCCTTTGGCCATTTAAAAACAAATCTGGGTCAGGATGGGCCCCATGTAACTGGCAGAAGTGCACTGGAATGGTCTCAGATGAGGAAAATCTAAAAGCCATGTTTTGGTGCCCTGGTAACAGAATGATTTATTGCAAGTTGCAGCCAGCACTCTGCCACCAACATACTGGATGCAGCAAATGAAACAGAGACATCATCCACAAAGAGGAAGCTCTTCACTCCCTCTTCTCCACAATGCCATTAATCCTTTTGACAGTTAGGGTAGTGGTGCAAAACTCACCCCCTCGATGCTGGACAACGCAAGCTGCATCGAACAAAATCGCCCTTGATAGAGAGAAGAAACATCATAAATTAGCACATATTTTATATTCGCCAAACATTTTTATCAACATTATAAAGCACAACTATCTGAGATTACGTCAATAAAAAGTCAGGCAGAAGAAGGCATAAATAAAGGCAGGGGAAAATATAATTTAGCCAAATACCGCTCCCACACTGCAGCACGACCGTAAGGTAATTTCATGTTGTGGTACATAAAACCGATCTGAACTGTCCTATAGTAAATATTTATATATCAGAATGTAGCTGATGAAATTTCCTAAAACTCCTAATCAGCAACAATTACCATGAAACAAATATTTCTATGAGGAAACAAGAGAGAAGAAGGAAAGAAGAAACATCATAAATTGGCACATAATCTATATTCGCTGAACGTTTTTATCAACACCATAGGCAAGTATAAATATTCGAGATTACGTGAATAAAAAATCAGGCAGACACAGGCTTAGATAAAGGCAGGGGAAAACATAATTTGGCAACAACTTTGGCCGCACAAAACACCACTCCCGCACTGCAGCGCAATCATAAGATAATTTCCTATAGTGGTACGTAAAACCCACCCAAACTGCCCAACAGTAAATGTTTATATACCAAAATGACACTAATGAAATTTCATAAAACTTTTTCTCAGTAACAATTACCATAAAACTTATATTTCTATGAGAAAACACAAAGGAAATAAAAAACATTGTAACTCAGCGCATAATGTATGTTCGCCAAATGTTTTTATCAACACCATAAGCAAGCACAACTATTAGAGATTACGAAGATAATAAAATCACGGAAAAAGAAGCAAAACCAATGGTGTGGGGACAAAATGTTTAAGAAGTACGGCGAGCACGGAAACAGGTGGGGGTTCTCCCAGCATTCAGCCAAGGCCAAGCCGTCCCACATCCTGAGTACTTGTCCGTGGTTGGATGCAGCCTGCGTCGTCCAATAACGAGAGAGTTAACTGCAACAGCAAATAATGCTACACTCAAAACACTCATCTGTGGCACATCCTCCTCCTGAGAGTACAGGGGAGAGTTCAAATCACACACACACACACAGGAAACTTCCTGTCAAAGACGAAGTTCTGAATAAAAGTGGGTAAGCAACCCCAAAGACCATAAAAATGGAGACTGGTTGGTCACCTCCTGTAGCTTGCTTGGAACAGGAAATGTGCCCCAAGCATGCTGCCAGGAGGTAGGGACTGCAGCCTTAATCAATGGGAAATAATCTCTGTTGGTGACAGGTCTAACAGACACATCAAGAATCACTGTTGCCCTTGCTGCCTCACCTGCACAATCATTTCCCTGCGGTCCAATGTGGGCTGCCACCCAGCATGGTGGCCCATGAGGTGGAACTTTCCTCAAATTTTCAACACTAAAGGGTGAGGAGAGTTGAAATGCTTAACGGCAGACAAGGCAGCCCTGCAGTCATTAAAAATCATAAAACTAATTGCATCAAAGGTGAGGATATGGTGGAGAGCCAACAGAATTGCTGACAGCTTCACAGTAAAAATTAAGGCAGAGGAGGGTAGGGTGCCACTCTGGGTAAAATTACGGAAGACAACCTCAAATTCAATGCCAGCCATCAGTAAACATGGACAGACCCAGCATGAGGGCAAAATGAACTCAAAGCTGGGTGTGGATCACCACATCTGATGTTACGGACTTTGGAGCCACGATATACCAGCAAAATCTGACTTATAGTAACACCCAGAGTGGAACAACAGATGTCTCCACATCAAAGACCAGAGTGAGTGGCAGACAGATCAGTCAAGACTTCCTCTGTCTGATAACTAAACGGGCAAGGAAATTGCATATGGAAACTGGGTATGGAAGTCGTGCAAAGTGTGTTAGGCAGAACTAAAAACGGCATCATATGTTGGTGTTTCAGGAAGCCTCTGGACTCTGCACCAGCACCTCGCTATACAGGACTGACGCTGCAGCTCCAGCCTCAATACTCCTGCATCCACAAGCAGGCCTGGGACAAGGGAGGTCAAAAGGGTCCTGTAGCCAAACAAAGGCCTGTGTGATGTAGTCCAAGGTGCATAACCAGCCAGGGGTAGCTGAAGGAACTTACGGCAAAGTGCCTGCAAACTGTTACCTCCAAGAAAACAAAATCAAAATACAAAAGACCCAAACTCAAGAAGCATTCATTTTGAGATGCCTGGACACACTGCATTTGAAAGAACGGAGCTAAGAGCCAGTAGGAAATACAGAGAAAGGGAGGCAGTTCCAGAGTTGACCTGTTGTATACTTGACGAATTGGGAGTAATGGTTAACTCTTGCAATAGAGAGCTGGACTGAGAAGGGATGAGAGTTTGTTGCTAGACGGGTACTACGTGCCTGTCATAGTAGATGAGGGATGCAAGCATACAGTCCAGAGGAGCAGTGACCATTGAAGTGGCGACAAAAAAGAGATAAAGATGCAACAGCGTGGTAAAGAGACAGAGGTTGAAGGGAGCCAGTAAGAGGAGTCGGGTTAATGAAACGAAAAACATTTGACTCCACCTTGTTCAGATGGAATGTACATGGGGAGTCTCCCCATACGTGAGAGTTGTACTCTACATTGGCGAATAAACCCATGTAAAAGGTTAACAATTGTGCTGGAGTCAAGAAGGTACAGAGTTGGCTTAGCAAATCTAATCTTTTGGAAACAGATTTTACTATCTATCTATCTATCTATTGCCAGACGCCTCAATCCCGTTTGGGGTGGCCACAAACAAATCACCTCCAAGTTGCCCTGTCCCCCGCCATTTCACTGCCCTGCTCCCAACTCACATCCACCTCTCTCATATACCTCTCCACCCCATCCCTCCATCTCATCCTTGGCCTCACCCTCCCTCTATCCCCCTCCACCTCACTCACATACATTCTCTTCGTCAGTCTTTCACCCTCCATCCTCTCCACATGGCCAAACCACCTCAGTGTGTTCCTCATAAGGCTTCCATTCACATCAACATCCACACCACAACGCTCCTTTATATCCTCGTTCGTCAGCCTGTCTCTCCATGTGACTCCACAGGCTCCTCTTAAATAACTCATTTCCACCGCTCTCACTCTTGACTTGTGTCCTTCCAACAACGTTCAAGCTTCACTTCCGTACGTTAGAGTTGGTATCACAATACTGTTATGTAGTAACTTTTTCACTTCCATGCTCACTTCCCTGTTTCTTATCACTGCTTTCAAAGAACCAGCAACCTTTCTTCCCTGCTGTACCCTTTCAAGCACTTCACCCTCCAAACCTCCATCCTTACTCATCACACTACCCAAGTACTTAAACGTACTCACATTTTCCAATTCCCCACCATCCAACCTCACTGTACATTCACTGATTTCACCTCTCTCAAAGACCATCACTTTACTCTTCCCTACATTCACCTTTAGATTCCGTTTCTTACACACTCTCCCAAACTCATCCACCAAGCCTTGCAGCTCCCCTTCGTCTTCACTCAACAACACAGTATCATCTGCAAACAACAGTACAGGGAGTTTCCAAACACTATCCTCTCTCACCAGGGCCACTCCAACATCCACTACCCTACCTTGTACCTCTTTTATTACCCCATCCATGTACAGATTGAACAACCATGGAGACATGACACATCCCTGTTTCAACCCAACCTTCAAAGAGAAATATTCACTTAGTTCAACATCCACACGCACTGCAGCCTTCGCACCATCGTACATACTCTTCACAGCATTCAACAACTTCCCATCTACTCCATATATTCTTAACACTTTCCACAATCCTTGTCTATCCACCCTGTCATATGCTTTCTCCAAATCCATGAAAGCCGCATACAACTTCTTTCCCTTCTCTAGAAACTTTTCCACTAAAGATCTAAGAATGAATATCTGAGCTACACAACCTCTTCCCTTCCTAAAGCCTCCCTGTTCTTCTCCAACTAATTTCTCTGTTCTTTCTCTAACTCTGTCAATAAGTATCCTACCATACACTTTTCCTATTATACTAAGAAGACAAATGCCCCTATGATTACCACACACTTCTTTTTCCCCTTTTCCTTTGTACAAGGGAATAATTATACCTGACTTCCAATCCTCCGGGACTCTACCTTCCTCCCAGGCCAATCTGCACATCTTCCACATCCATTCTACTACTATCTCTCCCCCATGCTTCAGCATTTCACCACACACTCCATCAATTCCTGGGGCTTTCCTCAATTTAACTTTCTTCATTGCTTCCACAACTTCTACCCTACTGATTTCTTCCTGTCTTCTCACCTCCCTCCTTCTCCCAGCCATTCCCCAGCCACTTATACTCGCATTACTTCCATCCTCTATGTTCAACAACAATTCCTTAAAGTGTTCAAGACAGCTGGTGATAGGACAGAGTCCTGAGGAACACCACTACTCATAGCTCTAGGAGAAAAACAGTGGCCGTCTACAACTGCAGCTATAGAACGACCAGAAAGGAAGCTTGAGATGAAGGCACAGATAGAAGAATAGAAGCCATAAGAGGGCAGTTTGGAAATTAAAAATTTATGCCAGACTCAACTAAAAGTCTTTGAGATGTCAAGTGAAATGGCAAAGCTTTCACTAAAATCCTGAAAGGATTGGATAACACTAGAGCTTGATGCAGCAGGAGCAGGGTATGTCTGTCAGCAGCCTATCTAGTATGAGCTAGAACCTTTAAAAGGCTCACAACCTTCAGGCAAGAAGCCTTTATCTGCTTTAAATGTGGGATCCAAATAAGACAGGCGTCACAGATGAGGCCCAAAAACCTCACTTCCATACCAGCAATCCTTTGGCCATTTAAAAACAAATCTGGGTCAGGATGGGCCCCATGTAACTGGCAGAAGTGCACTCCAATGGTCTCAGATGAGGAAAATCTAAAAGCCATGTTTTGGTGCCCTGGTAACAGAATGATTTATTGCAAGTTGCAGCCAGCACTCTGCCACCAACATACTGGATGCAGCAAATGAAACAGAGACATCATCCACAAAGAGGAAGCTCTTCACTCCCTCTTCTCCACAATGCCATTAATCCTTTTGACAGTTAGGGTAGTGGTGCAAAACTCACCCCCTCGATGCTGGACAACGCAAGCTGCATCGAACAAAATCGCCCTTGATAGAGAGAAGAAACATCATAAATTAGCACATATTTTATATTCGCCAAACATTTTTATCAACATTATAAAGCACAACTATCTGAGATTATGTCAATAAAAAGTCAGGCAGAAGAAGGCATAAATAAAGGCAGGGGAAAATATAATTTAGCCAAATACCGCTCCCACACTGCAGCACGACCGTAAGGTAATTTCATGTTGTGGTACATAAAACCGATCTGAACTGTCCTATAGTAAATATTAATATATCGGAATGTAGCTGATGAAATTTCCTAAAACTCCTAATCAGCAACAATTACCATGAAACAAATATTTCTATGAGGAAACAAGAGAGAAGAAGGAAAGAAGAAACATCATAAATTGGCACATAATCTATATTCGCTGAACGTTTTTATCAACACCATAGGCAAGTATAAATATTCGAGATTACGTGAATAAAAAATCAGGCAGACACAGGCTTAGATAAAGGCAGGGGAAAACATAATTTGGCAACAACTTTGGCCGCACAAAACACCACTCCCGCACTGCAGCGCAATCATAAGATAATTTCCTATAGTGGTACGTAAAACCCACCCAAACTGCCCAACAGTAAATATTTATATACCAAAACGCCACTAATGAAATTTCATAAAACTTATTCTTAGTAAGAAATTACCATAAAACTTATATTTCTATGAGAAAACACAAAGGAAATAAAAAACATCGTAACTCAGCGCATAATGTATGTTCGCCAAATGTTTTTATCAACACCATAAGCAAGCACAACTATTAGAGATTACGAAGATAATAAAATCACGGAAAAAGAAGCAAAACCAATGGTGTGGGGACAAAATGTTTAAGAAGTACGGCGAGCACGGAAACAGGTGGGGGTTCTCCCAGCATTCAGCCAAGGCCAAGCCGTCCCACATCCTGAGTACTTGTCCGTGGTTGGATGCAGCCTGCGTCGTCCAATAACGAGAGAGTTAACTGCAACAGCAAATAATGCTACACTCAAAACACTCCTCTGTGGCACATCCTCCTCCTGAGAGTACAGGGGAGAGTTCAAATCACACACACACACACACAGGAAACTTCCTGTCAAAGACGAAGTTCTGAATAAAAGTGGGTAAGCAACCCCAAAGACCATAAAAATGGAGACTGGTTGGTCACCTCCTGTAGCTTGCTTGGAACAGGAAATGTGCCCCAAGCATGCTGCCAGGAGGTAGGGACTGCAGCCTTAATCAATGGGAAATAATCTCTGTTGGTGACAGGTCTAACATAACAGACACATCAAGAATCACTGTTGCCCTTGCTGCCTCACCTGCACAATCATTTCCCTGCGGTCCAATGTGGGTTGCCACCCAGCATGGTGGCCCATGAGGTGGAACTTTCCTCAAATTTTCAACACTAAAGGGTGAGGAGAGTTGAAATGCTTAACGGCAGACAAGGCAGCCCTGCAGTCATTAAAAATCATAAAACTAATTGCATCAAAGGTGAGGATATGGTGGAGAGCCAACAGAATTGCTGACAGCTTCACAGTAAAAATTAAGGCAGAGGAGGGTAGGGTGCCACTCTGGCTAAAATTATGGAAGACAACCTCAAATCCAATGCCAGCCATCAGTAAACATGGACAGACCCAGCATGAGGGCAAAATGAACTCAAAGCTGGGTGTGGATCACCACATCTGATGTTACGGACTTTGGAGCCACGATATACCAGCAAAATCTGACTTATAGTAACACCCAGAGTGGAACAACAGATGTCTCCACATCAAAGACCAGAGTGAGTGGCAGACAGATCAGTCATGACTTCCTCTGCCTGATAACTAAAGGGGCAAGGAAATTGCGTATGGAAGTCGTGCAAAGCGTGCTATGCAGAACTAAAAACAGCGTCATATGTTGGTGTTTCAGGAAGCCTCTGGAGTCTGCACCAGCACCTCGATATACAGGACTGACGCTGTAGCTCCAGCCTCAAAACTCCTGCATCCAAAAGCAGGCCTGGGACAAGGGAGGTGCAAAAGGGTCCTGTAGCCAAACGAAGGACTGGGACAAGGGAGGTGCAAAAGGGTCTAGTAGCCAAACAAAGGCCTGTGTGATGTAGTCCAAGGTGCATAACCAGCCAGGGGTAGCTGAAGGAACCTACGGCAAAGTGCCCGCAAACTGTTACCTCCAAGAAAACAAAATCAAAATAACTATCTATCTATCTATCTATCTATAGCCCGACGCCCTAATCCCGCAAAGGGTGGCCGCAGACAAAACGCCTCCAAGTCACTCTGTCACCCACCATTTGACTACCCTCCCCCCAACTCAACCCCCCCCCTCCCTCATATACCTCTCAACTCCATCCCTCCACCTCATCCTCGGTCTACCCCTCCCTCTCCCTCCCTCCACCTCACCTACATACACCCTCTTAGTCAGTCTTTCATTCTCCATCCTCTCCACATGTCCAAACCACCTCAGTGTATTTCTCCTAATCTTTTCAACCACATCCACATCCACCCCACAACGTTCCTTCACTTCTTCATTCGTCAACCTGTCCCTCCACGTCACTCCACATGCTCCTCTCAAGTAACTCATTTCCACTGCTCTCACTCTTGACTTGTTCCCCTCTTGCAAGGTCCACGCCTCGCTTCCATACGTCAGGGTAGGGATCACAATACCATCATGCAGTGACTTCTTAACTTCCATACTCACCTCCCTATTTCTCATCACTGCTTTCAGTGTGCCAACAACCTTCCTTCCCTGCTGTACCCTTTCACGTACTTCATCCCCCAAAGTTCCATCCTTACTCATCACACTACCCAAGTACTTGAATGCACTCACATTCTCCATATCCTCACCATCCAACCTCACTGCACACTCTGTGACTTCATTCCTCTCAAACACCATAACTTTGCTTTTGTTTACATTAACTTTCAGCTTCCTCCTCCTACACACTGTCCCAAATTCATTCACCAAACCCTGCAACTCCCATTCATCTTCACTCAACAATACTGTATCATCAGCAAACAGCAACACCGGAAGCTTCCAAATCTCACCCTCATTCTTTAGGGCCACCCCCACATCCACTGCCCTACCTTGTACCTCCTTTACAACCCCATCCATATATATATTAAACAGCCATGGAGACATTACACACCCCTGTTTCAGTCCCACATTGAGATCAAAGAACTCACTCAGCTCACCATCCACTCGCACCGTAGCCCTAGCTCCCTCGTACATACTCTTCACAGCACTCAACAATTTCCCCTCCACTCCATATATTCTTAATACCTTCCACATACCTTTCCTATCTATTCTGTCATAAGCTTTCTCCAAGTCCATGAAGGCAGCGTACACTTTCCTTCCCTTCTCTAGATACTTCTCCACTAAACATCTTAGAACAAATATCTGATCTACACACCCTTTTCCCTTCCTAAATCCCCCTTGTTCTTCTCCAACTAGCTCCTCTGTCATATGCCTAACCCTATCAATGAGTATTCTACCATATATTTTACCAGTCACACTAAGAAGGCAAATACCCCTATGGTTACCACATACTTCTCTCTCCCCTTTTCCTTTGTACAGAGGAACAATTATACCTGATTTCCAGTCCTCTGGAACCCTTCCCTCTTCCCAAGCCAATCTACACAACTTCCATATCCACTCCACAACAATCTCACCCCCATACCTAAGCATTTCACCACACACTCCATCAATTCCTGGGGCCTTTCCCAGCTTAATCTTCTTCATCGCTTCCACTACTTCCGACCTACTGATCTCTTCCTCCCTCCTCTCATCTCTTCTTCTCCCAGCCATTCCCCAACCACTTATACTCACACTGCTCTCACTCTCTACATTCAACAAATCCTCAAAGTGCTCCTTCCATCTCCTCAATTTCTCTCTCTTCTCCACCAACAATCTATTATTCCTATCTTTCACTCCCCTACTATTTCCCCTTTCACACTGCCTTACTTTCTTTACCTCCTTCCAAAACAATTTCTTACTCTCCCTCCATTTCACACCCAGATTCCTCCCAAACTCTTCATCCACTTTCTTCTTACTCTCCTTCACCAGTCTCTTAACCTCCCTTCTCCTGCTCACATATACCTCTCTCTTCTCTCTCTCATCTTCTCCCCTACCTCTACTCGCCAACCATTCACCATACGCCTTCTTCTTTTGTTCCACAGCTCGTTTCACCTCATCATTCCACCATGCTGTCCCTTGCACACCCTTGCATCTCCTCTTCACTCCACAAACCGCCTCACACGCTGCGCTTATCTCTTCCGTGAATATCTTACATACGTCTTCCACCCCTTCCATCTGCTCTAGCTCATACCTTCCCAATCTTTCTTCCACTATGCTCTTATACTCTGTCCTCTTCTCACTATCTTGCAATTTCTCCACTCTTCTCACAGGAGCTGCTTCCTCCTGTCTTCCCCTTCGCCTCCTCAACCACTTTCTTTGCAGCTCTACCTTGGCCATCACTAAGTGATGGTCCGAGACTCCATTCCCCCACCCTCTCCACACCCTTGCATCCAACACTTGTCTTCTCATTCGCTCATCCACACACACGTAGTCTATCATTGCCTTTCGTTCAACAAGTTCACCATCCATCCTCCTCATTACTCTCCATGTATACCGGTGGATCATCTTATGACGAAAGTAGGTGTTGGCTATTGCCAACCCCTTACCAGCACAGATGTCCACCAAAGCACTACCATTCCCATCTACTTCAGCTGGCACACCCCACTGACCAACCACTCCATCCACTCGTACATTCCCAACTTTGCCATTCATGTCTCCAATCAACAGCACTCTCTCGCTCCTCTCAAACTTGTCCATACATGCTTCTACTCTCGCCCAAAACTCATCTTTCACTCTTGCCACTCGATCCTCTGTTGGAGCATACACACATACAATCGCCCATGCTTGTATACCTACTTTCATCCTCACCCATACAATCCTTGCATCCACTGTTCCATACTCTCTTATATTCTCCTTCCACTTCTTGCTTATCATCAGACATACTCCCTCTCTTGCCCTCTCATTCTCACTGACTCCCGCACATATACCTACACCGTATTCCCATTCTCTCATCCTTTCACCTTTCCATTTAGTTTCAGTCAATCCACATATATCCACTTTTGCATCCTCAAGCACCTGGACAATCTCTCTCTCTTTCACTTCATCATTCACTCCTCTCACATTCCACGTTCCTACCCTCAGAATGTCCTTTGTCCGTTCCTTAGTCGTCAACGTATGGTCCGTCCGGGTCCGAGGCGCTTTACTTGCTTTTTTAGTTAGTTCTTTTTACGGGGTGGGGCACTAACCCACCACCAACCCTTTTAGTCGCCTCGTACGACAAGCAGGGATACTGGGGGAGTATTCTTGAAACCCCCCTACCCCCAGGGGGTTCAAGAACCATTCATTTTGAGATGCCTGGACACACTGCATTTGAAAGACTGGAGGTCATAGCCAGTACGAAATACAGACAAAGGGAGGCAGTTCCAGAGTTGACCTGTTGTATACATGATGAATTGGGGGTAATGGTTAACACTTCCAATAGAAAGCTGGACTGAAAAGGGATGAGAGTTTGTTGCTAGACGGGTACTACGTGCCTGTCATACTAGATGAGGGATGCAAGCATACAGTTCAGAGGAGCAATGACCATTGAAGTGGTGACAAAAAAGAGATAAAGATGCAACAGCGTGGTAAAGAGACAGAGGTTGAAGGGAGCCAGTAAGAGGAGGCGGGTTAATGAAACGAAAAACCTTTGACTCCACCTTGTTGAGATGGAATGTACATGGGGAGTCTCCCCATACGTGAGAGTTGTACTCTACATGGGCGAATAAACCCATGTAAAAGGTTAACAATTGTGCTGGAGTCAAGAAGGTACAGAGTTGGCTTAGCAAATCTAATCTTTTGGAAGCAGATTTTACAAGAGATGTAATATGTTCTTTCCATGATAAATCCAGAAACAATGAAACCCCAAGTATGTTTAACCTCTAAACCGCGGGCTTGTTTTGCTTTGCCTTGCGTGTCCAGCGGGCATATTCGTGCTCCGACAGACTCTCTAAAAATATTTGCCAAAAATCAGTTATTAGTCCTAGAATATTAAAATTACATATGCATATGGCACACACCTTCAGCTTTCTCCTGGGATGTTTGTTGAGCCTTCGTCGAGTACCGTAGGACTTGTGGAGACCTCTGAAGATGGGTAACGAAGTCTCCGCTTCACACTTCCCGACAACCCGTAATATGATTACCACAGCCTGATATTATCACTAGAAACACTATTCTATGATTCTCAAATAGTTTGGAATCCATGTCCCCCCCCCCTCAAAAAAAAAAAACACTGTGAAAGCAATGAAAATTAAGAGCGCGTATGACCTTCCCACTTCCGATCATTCACCGCTGGTGTTCTGTCATTTATTATTCATAAATATACTCAGTTTATATTTCTATTACTATATAACACTTATATATATCTACTGTACAGTCTTTATCCATAAGTTTCCTTTAGTAATAGTAGTTTATTGTCACTGTAGGCATTCAATTTCTCTTTCAGTAAAATACGTAGCATTCACATTCTCGTCCTGTATACTAGCGTTGAGAGTGAATCTGTCACTTTCACCTTCACTTTCATAACTCATAGTATTCATACATGCTAGAGTGAAACTTTCACTTTCATTACTTCTAGTATATATACTTGTATTCTTATATTACTACTCATTTACATTTCTATTTACACTCTCTATTTTATTTACATTATTTACATTTCTATTTTATTTACACTGTGTTAGGCACTGTCACTTGCAGTAACTTATAAAACTATTTTCCACTGTTCACTTATATTTACATTCAATGCTTTCACTTGCTGTTTACATATTATTTACAAATTATTTACATTTCCACTTGCACTGTTTCACTCACCAGAAAGATGGCAGTCACTGTCTATCATTTTCATTGACAAATTAGCCAGTTCACATTCCACAACACTCACTTATCCCTTTACCTCTTTCCACACGAGGTTTAGTAGGGGGTAGAGGTCACATGGCCCTTTGCATGGGGCTAAAAAGGGGCGGAATTTGACAGGCGCGAATCCGACGTGCTTTCACCTTGAAAGACGACAGTAAACTGAATACAGTGTATGGTGGCCTGCCTAGGGGAAGTGCAGTGCTGCCAATCTCAGCCTGGTGACAGCTGCTAATATATACACTATGAAATGGTTGGCAGGAAATCTAGACAATACATAATAAATTAGGTAGTTCCAGGTGAATGTAAATATCACTTTGGCTTCTCCCTTCCCTCCTTATATATAATTTTATTATAAGAATAGATTATGCGGCATATTTGAAGGGGAAAAAAACAGCGAAAATTAGCAAACGAGTGCACGTGAGGTGTTGTCAGGTGATAATTAGCCAATTCCAGGTGTATGGCACTAATCACTTACCTTCTTTCTTTTTTATATATATTATTTGGTATAAGAATAGGGCATAGGGCTTATTTGAATGGACAAAATCAGTGGAAAATTCCAGGGAGGATTTACTTAGCATAGCACGGCTGGGCAGGCAAAAGGAGAGTGTAATGGAGGGGAGGTAGGGAGGGGAGTCAAGAACGGGGAGAAATGGCTAAATTGTCAACAATGGATGGGAATACAGATGAGATTAGGAGTGCTGACTGGTGTTGAACATTGGCAGTACTGGTAGATGATACAAGCCACCACTTGAAAGCCCGGGCAAATTCAAAATAGCACAGAATCACAAAAGTGACGCCCCGTGGTATGATCCCTTGCTCCCAAGCGTCACGAAAGTGACGCCCCGAGGTTAAGGGGTTAAAGATGATGCAGGATTGAGCTAGACATTGTTAAAAATTGAAGGGATCTCCAGCAGAAGACTGTCAGGTTGGCTGATGTAAGAACTGAGTTTTTGATGGATTAAAAACAACATTACTTTTACCCCAGTCAGTGATATAAGCCAAGTCAGACATTTGGTGTACCATAGCCTCATCCCTTGTTTGTTGATGAAACTGCTGAGACAGATGCTGCAGGAAGCAAATAGAAAGGTAAAGGGTGGAATCATCAGCATTAGATGTACAGCTTAGAAGGACTATCTATCTATCTATCTATTGCCAGACACCTCAATCCCATTTGGGGTGGCCACAAACAAAACGCCTCCAAGTCGCCCTGTCCCCCGCCATTTCACTGCCCTGCTCCCAACTCATACCCCTCTCTCTCATATACCTCTCCACCCCATCCCTCCATCTCATCCTCGGTCTCCCCCTCCCTCTTCCCCCCTCCACCTCACTCACATACACTCTCTTCATCAGTCTTTCACCCTCCATTCTCTCCACATGGCCAAATCACCTCAGCGTGTTCCTCACAACGCTTCCTAAGACACCCACATCCACATAACAACGCTCCTTTATGTCCTCATTCGTCAGCCTGTCTCTCCATGTGACCCCACAGGCTCCTCTTAAATAACTCATTTCCAATGCTCTCACTCTTGACTTGTGTCCTTCCAACAACGTTCAAGCTTCACTTCCGTACGTTAGAGTTGGTATCACAATACTGTCATGTAGTAACTTTCTCACTTCCTTGCTCACGTCCCTGTTTGTTATCAATACTTACAAAGAACCAGCAACCTTTCTTCCCTGCTGTACCCTTTCGAGCACTTCACCCACCAAACTGCCATCCTTACTCATCACACTACCCGAGTACTTAAACGTACTCACATTTTCCAATTCCTCACCATCCAATCTCGCTGTACATTCACTAACTTCACCTCTCTCAAAGACCATCATTTTACTCTTCCCTACATTCACCTTAAGACTC
The DNA here is from genome assembly GCF_032717465.1 of Coenobita brevimanus. Taxonomy (NCBI): domain Eukaryota; kingdom Metazoa; phylum Arthropoda; class Malacostraca; order Decapoda; family Coenobitidae; genus Coenobita; species Coenobita brevimanus. The sequence goes on along the minus strand of NW_027644770.1, from coordinate 1,760,408 downwards.
CATTTCTTACACACTCTCGCAAACTTATCCACTAAGCCTTGCAGCTCCCCTTCGTCTTCAGTCAACAACACAGGATCATCTGCAAACAACAGTACAGGGAGTTTCCAAACAATATCCTCTCTCACCAGTGCCACTCCAACATCCACTACCCTACCTCGGACCTCTTTTACAACCCCATCCATGTACAGATTGAACAACCATGGAGACATGACACATCCCTGTTTCAACCCAACTTTCAAAGAGAAAAATTCACTTAGTTCACCATCCACACGCACTGCAGCTTTCGCACCATCGTACATACTCTTCACAGCATTCAACAACTTCCCTTCTACTCCATATATTCTTAACACTTTCCACAATCCTTGACTATCCACCCTGTCATATGCTTTCTCCAAATCCATGAAAGCCACATACAACTTCTTTCCCTTCTCTAGAAACTTTTCCACTAAAGATCTAAGAATGAATATCTGAGCTACACAACCTCTTCCCTTCCTAAAGCCTCCCTGTTCTTCTCTAACTAATTTCTCTGTTCTTTCTCTAACTCTGTCAATAAGTGTCCTACCATACACTTTTCCTATTATACTAAGAAGACAAATGCCCCTATGATTACCACACACTTCTTTTTCCCCTTTTCCTTTGTACAAGGGAATAATTATACCTGACTTCCAATCCTCCGGGACTCTACCTTCCTCCCAGGCCAATCTGCTCATCTTCCACATCCATTCTACTACTATCTCTCCCCCATGCTTCAGCATTTCACCACACACTCCATCAATTCCTGGAGCTTTCCCCAATTTAACTTTCTTCATTGCTTCCACAACTTCTACCCTACTGATTTCTTCCTGTCTTCTCACCTCCCTCCTTCTCCAAGCCATTCCCCAGCCACTTATACTCGCATTACTTCCATCCTCTATGTTCAACAATTCCTTAAAGTGTTCAAGACAGCTGGTGATAGGACAGAGTCCCGAGGAACACCACTACTCATAGCTCTAGGAGAAAAACAGTGGCCGTCTACAACTGCAGCTATAGAACGACCAGAAAGGAAGCTTGAGATGAAGGCACAGATAGAAGAATAGAAGCCATAAGAGGGCAGTTTGGAAATTAAAAATTTATGCCAGACTCAACTAAAAGTCTTTGAGATGTCAAGTGAAATGGCAAAGCTTTCACTAAAATCCTGAAAGGATTGGATAACACTAGAGCTTGATGCAGCAGGAGCAGGGTATGTCTGTCAGCAGCCTATCTAGTATGAGCTAGAACCTTTAAAAGGCTCACAACCTTCAGGCAAGAAGCCTTTATCTGCTTTAAATGTGGGATCCAAATAAGACAGGCGTCACAGATGAGGCCCAAAAACCTCACTTCCATACCAGCAATCCTTTGGCCATTTAAAAACAAATCTGGGTCAGGATGGGCCCCATGTAACTGGCAGAAGTGCACTCCAATGGTCTCAGATGAGGAAAATCTAAAAGCCATGTTTTGGTGCCCTGGTAACAGAATGATTTATTGCAAGTTGCAGCCAGCACTCTGCCACCAACATACTGGATGCAGCAAATGAAACAGAGACATCATCCACAAAGAGGAAGCTCTTCACTCCCTCTTCTCCACAATGCCATTAATCCTTTTGACAGTTAGGGTAGTGGTGCAAAACTCACCCCCTCGATGCTGGACAACGCAAGCTGCATCGAACAAAATCGCCCTTGATAGAGAGAAGAAACATCATAAATTAGCACATATTTTATATTCGCCAAACATTTTTATCAACATTATAAAGCACAACTATCTGAGATTACGTCAATAAAAAGTCAGGCAGAAGAAGGCATAAATAAAGGCAGGGGAAAATATAATTTAGCCAAATACCGCTCCCACACTGCAGCACGACCGTAAGGTAATTTCATGTTGTGGTACATAAAACCGATCTGAACTGTCCTATAGTAAATATTTATATATCAGAATGTAGCTGATGAAATTTCCTAAAACTCCTAATCAGCAACAATTACCATGAAACAACAGAAAGATCGTAGTCACTCTTTTATCAATTGTCAGCCCTTTACCTCTTTCCACACGAGGTTTAGTAGGGGGTAAAGGTCACAGGGCCCTTTGCATGGGGGTGAAAAAGGCCCTGAAGTCAGCAAGAGGATGAGCCGTACCTCCTCTTCGGAAGATGAGAGAGAACTGATAAAGGAGGGCCGGCCCGGGTAGAGGCCTACTTAGGGGATATTCAGTACTACCAACGTAGCTCTTGAAACAGCTATGTATTTCACTAAAATGACTGGCAGGAAATCTAGACAATACATTATAAATTAGGTAATTCCAGGTGAATGTAAATATCACTTAGGCTTCTCCCTTCCCTCCTTATTTGTATATTTATTACGAAAATAGATTATATGGCATATTTCAAGGGGAAAAAAACAGTGAAAATTAGCGAACGAGTGCATGTGAGGTGTTGCCAGGTGATAATTAGCCAATTCCAGGTGTATGGCACTCTGACTTACCTTATTTCTTTCTTGTATATATTATTTGGTATAAGAATAGGGCATAGGGCTTATTTCAATGGATGAAATCAGTGAAAAATTCCAGGGAAGATTTACTTAGCGTAGCACGGCCGGGCAGGCGAGAGGATAGGGTAATGGAGGGGAGGTAGGGAGGGGAGTCAAGAACGGGGAGAAATGGCTAAATTGTCAACAATGGATGGGAGTACAGATGAGATTAGGGGTGCTGACTAGTGTTGGACATTGGCAGTACTGATAGATGATACAAGCCCCCACTTGGAAGCCCGGGTGAATTCAAAATAACACAGAATCACAAAAGCGACGCCCCGCGGTATGATCCCTTGCTCCCAAGCGTCACGAAAGTGACGCCCCGCGGTTAAGGGGTTAACGGCAGACAAGGCAGCCCTGCACTCACTAAAAATCATAAAACTAATTGCATCAAATGTGAGGATATGCTGCAGAGCCAACAGAATTGCTGACAGCTTCACAGTAAAAATTAAGGCAGAGGAGGGTAGGGTGCCACTCTGGGTAAAATTACGGAAGACAACCTCAAATTCAATGCCAGCCATCAGTAAACATGGACAGACCCAGCATGAGGGCAAAATGAACTCAAAGCTGGGTGTGGATCACCACATCTGATGTTACGGACTTTGGAGCCATGATATATACCAGCAAAATCTGACTTATAGTAACACCCAGAGTGGAACAACAGATGTCTCCACATCAAAGACCAGAGTGAGTGGCAGACAGATCAGTCATGACTTTTTCTGTCTGATAACTAAGGGGGCAAGGAAATTGCGTATAGAAGTCGTGCAAAGTGTGCTATGCAGAACTAAAAACAGCGTTGTTACGTATTTTGAATTAGCCGTGCTTGGCGCACTACCCACAATGCTCCGCTGTTTTGTGTTGAGGGTCAGATTCGAAAGCTAGAGAATAAACACCGCTGTCTCACTCCACCCATCTCTTGTTTGACTACCCTGCCTCGCCAGTATATCTTCACGGCAAACGACATATTACACAAGAACACGAAACATGGTGGCAGCTGATGGAAGTGGAGCTGAGAAGAGAATGCGGTCTGCAGTATAAGCCATTTGAGTGATATGACCTGCTGCTACTCCTGGCGAAATTTTGAAGTGGATGTTAGCCTGCTGGGGAACCTGCACATTCTTCCTGCTTGTGAGTGAACTGATTCCCTACAATCTACTGATGTTCCTGCCTACAGCCTGTGAGTAGATGGATCTCCTTTGACCTGCAACCTATTGATAAGTTCCTGTAACCTACTAGCCTCACCCACCAAGAAGAGTACAGACACTGACAGTGAGCGCCGTTATGCTGGTGTCAGAGCCCCTCAGCCCTTCTGTTTGGGGATAAATGTTGCAGAAAACTGGAAGCTTTTCAAACAGAGATGGAACATGTATGCTCTTCTCTCAAGACTACACACTGAAGAACCCAACATCCAGGTAGCTACGTTCCTACAGTATTTAGCAGATGATGCCCTCAAAGTATACAATGGTTTTCAGTTTGAAGGTAATGAAGCTGATAGGACAGTGCAAGATATAATCAACAAATTTGATGAGTTTGCCATTGGTGAAATTAATGTTACTTATGAGAGATTCATATTTAATACAAGGAACCAGCAAGAAGGGGAACCCTTTGATAAATTTTACTCAGATTTGCAAACTCTTGTAAAGACTTGTGATTACTGTGACACATGTAAAGCTTCCCTAATGAAAGACAGAATTGTGTTAGGCATTCATGACTCCTGTGTTCGTACTGAGCTACTTAAAACAAGAAATTTGACATTAGAGAAGTGTATTGATACCTGCAAAGCTGCAGAGAGTGCCATCTCACAGACCTGAGTGTTGAATCCTGTCCCTGAAACTGTGAACAAGGTCAGATCTAGGACAGACAGTTGTGCCCAAGCACATAGTTCCAACAGTGTTGCTACGAAATGTAAGCTTTGTGGTCTTTCACATGTGTTTGCAAGAAATAAATGTCCAGCTGTAGGGAAAGTATGCCTGAAGTGTGGGGAAAGAGACCATTTTGCAAGTATGTGTCGTGTTAAAGCCTCTGTCAATGCCACCTGTAAAATCCTCGAACTGCAAAAAGAAAGCTGTACATCAGGTTGCTGAGAGTGAACCAGATGCCCAGCCCCATGAGGCGTCCAGTTCGGATGAAAAGTGGGTTAACACATTACATTACATGCCTGTAAACTCTGTAAAATCTCCCAAGAAAGATGTTAAGTGTTGCATGTTAATTGATGATGATGAGGTAATTTTTCAGATCGACACTGGCTCATCAGTTAATGCCCTACTACTACAATATGCAAAAAATGTACAGAAGACTAAGAGAATCCTTACTACCTGGAATAACTCTGTTCAGACTCCTGTGGGTGTGTGCAGGAGAAGCATTAAAAATCCCAAAAATGGTAAGAAATATTCTGTGGAGTTTGTGGTGTTTGAAGGAAATTTAGTCCCTCTCTTAGGTCTTGGGGCTAGCAAACAGATGGATCTGATAACTGTTAATGAAGATGTATTTGAACGTGTGGATAATGTGAAAGTGAGTGAGTCTGACTGTAATAGTGACATGTTTAGTAATACCGGCACTGATGGTTTAGGTACTCTGCCAGGTCTACAGTCATTGTCAGTAGACCCCCAGGTGAAGCCAACCATCATGCCTGATAGAAGGGTCCCTGTTGCACTTAGACCAAAGCTGAAAACTGAACTTGATAGACTAGAGAACTTAGGTGTCATTGTGCCAGTTAGCGAGCCGAATGAATGGGTGAGCCAGATTGTGGTTGCACCAAAGAAGAATGGTGACATCAGAATTTATATAGACCCTTGTGAACTCAACAAAGCACTGCTCTGAGAGCGTTATACTCTTCCTGTGCTTGAGGATACATTGCATGAGTTGAGCCAGTCAAAAGTCTTCTCTAAAGCAGATCTTGCTTCTGGTTACTGGCACATCAAACTTCATGAAAAATCTAGCTACCTAACCACTTTTCAAACGTGTTTTGGGAGATACCGCTGGGTTAGACTACCCTTTGGTTTATCAGTGTCATCAGAAATCTTTCAGAAAAGACTACTTGAAACTTTACAAGGTGTACCTGGTGTAATTTGCATAGCTGATGATGTGATAATTCATGGGAAATCTCTGGAAGAGCATGACGCCAACTTGAAGCAGTTCTTTGAGAGGTGTCAGAGAATGAATATAAAACTGAATGAAGACAAGCTCACTCTGAGAACTGACAATGTAAAATTAACGGGTCACTGTATTACAAAAGATAGCCTGGTAACTGATCCTGACAAAATCCGAGCCATATGTGAGTATCCAGCACCTACTAATGTTGTGGAGCTAAGGCGTTTTCTAGGTATGGTCAATTATCTTGCTAGGTTTCTGCCCAACTCGGCATCTGTTTTGTACCCCTTGCATAATCTTGTAAAGAAGGATGTTTCTTGGGTTTGGTCAGCAAGCCAACAAGAAGCATTCAACCGAATTAAGTGTATGATCACCAATAGCTCTGTGCTCACATTTTACAACCCGTGTGATGAGCTTACTCTAGAAAATGATTCTAGTGAATATGGTCTGGGTTCCGCATTAATGCAAAATGGGAAGCCTGTAGCCTTTGCCAGTCGCTCCTTATCTAACTCTGAAAGAAATTATGCTCAAATTGAAAAAGAAATGTTAGCCGTTGTATACGGATTAGAGAAATTTTATCACTACACATATGGAAGATCGGTCAGGGTCCTCACAGATCACGGACCTCTTGTGTTCATAGCAAACAAGCCACTATCTCGTGCCCCACGACGACTCCAGGCGATGCTCCTTCGCGCTCAAGACTACCAGTATCAACTATTTTACCGTCCTGGCAAAGAAATCCCCATTGCTGATGCTCTTTCATGTGCTCCCCTGCCTGACACAGGAGATGACTCTTTCTCAGTTAACAGTCTAGCCTACTCCCAGTTCAGGGAATCTCGCCTTCAAGAAATACGGCATGCCACAGAAAAGGACCCAACGTTAAGACTGCTCAAGGATGTCATCGTTCAAGGGTGGCCTGATGAGAAAGGTCACCTTCAGACTGCCTAGCCCCATATTACAGTTATCGAGAGGAGATGTCTGTACAAGATGGTGTTATTCTTAGAGGAGGGAGGGTGGTAATCCCTAGCTCTATGCGATATGAGATGATGGAGAAGGTGCACGCTGGCCACTCGGGTATAAACTCCTGCCTACGACGTGCAAGGGAGTTAATCTACTGGCCTAGGGATGTCTTCAGAAATTCGTCAGTTTGTGGAGTCCTGTGACGTCTGTTCCTTCTATTCACTTAAGCAATCCCCTGAGCCCCTGTATCAACATGAACTTCCAGAACGTCCCTGGGAAAAAGTAGCAACTGACTTGTTCACCATCCAAAACCGAAACTATCTTGTAAATGTTGATTACTTTAGTCAGTTCAATGAAGTTGACTACCTTCCAGAGATAACTTAAGAAGCCATCGTCACTAAACTTAACCCCTCTGTGAGGCAATTCAGAATCCGCAGACATGCCCCGGGAGGTAAAAGTTTCGGGAAATTTGACATGTCATATTTTTATGATTTATGTGTTTGGGATGATGGATAATGATGAAATATCAATAAAAATAATAAAATAAATATATTTTACCTACCTATTACTGAAATTACAGCTGATGAAGCTGATGAATGCAGTATGGGTAATCCATGAGGATGCCGCAGAAGGTAAACAAACAACTTTTTTCTATCTGGTGTTTTCACTTATAGTTTGAACAGAACATTCTTTTCCTTATTAGAAAAACTTATTTCTTGCTTCTGTGTACAATTATTTTCAAAACAGAACTTGTTTCCATATTCAAAAAATTGTAATTTCAACTTCTGAACATCTGTGCTGGGAGGGGGTTGGTAATAGCCAATACCCTCTTCAGGCATAAAATGATCCACAGGTATACATGGCGAGTGATGAGAAGGGTGGGTGGTGAACTGAATGAAAGGAAGGCAATGATTGATTATGTGTGTGTGGATGAAAGGATGCGAAGATGTATATTGGATGCAAGAGTTTATAGAGGTTTGGGGAGTGGCCTTTCTGACCACTACTTGGTGGTGGCCAGAATTAGGATGCAAGTAAGATGGAGGAATAGAAGAAGGGAAAGACGAGAGGAAGGAGTAGTTGCAAGGAGAGTGGAAAGGTTACAAGAGGATGAGAAAAAGGCAGAGTATAAGAGAGAAGTGGAGGAACGATTGGGCAAATATGAATTGGAGCAGATGGGAGACGTGGAAGGTGTGTGTAAGATATTTACAGAAGAAATATGTGCAGCATGTGATGTGGTGTGTGGAAGGAAGAGAAGACGGAGGGGGGTGCAAGGAACAGCATGGTGGACTGAAGAGGTGAAACAGGCTGTGGCACAAAAGAAGAAAGCATACAATGAATGGATGAGAAATAGGGGCGTGGAAGAAGTTGAGAGGCAGAAGAGAGAGTTATATGTGGAAAGGAAGAGAGAGGTGAAAAAGATTAGTAAGAGAGAGTAAGAAGAGAGTGGATCAGGAATTTGGAAGGAATTTGAGTGTAAAGTGGAGGGACTGTAAGAAAATGTTCTGGAGAGAAGTGAAAAGAGTAAGACAGGGTGGAAGTGAAGTTAGCTGGGGAGTGAAAGATAAACATGGTAGATTACTAGTGGAGAAGGGAGAAAAAGTGAGCAGATGGAGAGAACACTTTAAGGAATTGTTGAACGTAGAGGATGGAAGTAATGCGAGTATAAGTGGCTGGGGAATGGCTGGGAGAAGGAGGGAGGTGAGAAGACAGGTAGAAATCAGTAGGATAGAGGTTGTGGAAGCAATGAAGAAAGTTAAATCGGGGAAAGCCCCAGGAATTGATGGAGTGTGTGGTGAGATGCTGAAGCATGGGGGAGAGATAGTAGTAGAATGGATGTGGAAGATGTGCAGATTGGCCTGGGAGGAAGGTAGAGTCCCGGAGGATTGGAAGTCAGGTATAATTATTCCCTTGTACAAAGGAAAAGGGAAAAAGAAGTGTGGTAATCATAGGGGCATTTGTCTTCTTAGTATAATAGGAAAAGTGTATGATAGGATACTTATAGACAGAGTTAGAGAAAGAACAGAGAAATTAGTTGGAGAAGAACAGGAGGCTTTAGGAAGGGAAGAGGTTGTGTAGATCAGATATTCATTCTTAGATCTTTAGTGGAAAAGTTTCTAGAGAAGGGAAAGAAGTTGTATGCGGCTTTCATGGATTTGGAGAAAGCATATGACAGGGTGGATAGACAAGGATTGTGGAAAGTGTTAAGAATATATGGAGTAGATGGGAAGTTGTTGAATGCTGTGAAGAGTATGTATGATGGTGCTAAGGCTGCAGTGCGTGTGGATGGTGAACTAAGTGAATTTTTCTCTTTGAAAGTTGGTTTGAAACAGGGATGTGTCATGTCTCCATGGTTGTTCAATCTGTACATGGATGGGGTAATAAAAGAGGTACAAGGTAGGGTAGTGGATGTTGGAGTGGCCCTGGTGAGAGAGGGATAGTGTTTGGAAACTCCCTGTACTGTTGTTTGCAGATGATACTGTGTTGTTGAGTGAAGATGAAGGGGAGCTGCAAGGCTTGGTGGATGAGTTTGAGAGAGTGTGTAAGAAACGGAACCTAAAGGTGAATGTAGGGAAGAGTAAAGTGATGGTCTTTGAGAGAGGTGAAGTCAGTGAATGTATAGCGAGGTTGGATGGTGAGGAATTGGAAAATGTGAGTACGTTTAAGTATTTGGGTAGTGTGATGAGTAAGGATGGAGGTTTGGAGGGTGAAGTGCTTGAAAAGGGTACAGCAGGGAAGAAAGGTTGCTGGTTCCTTGAAAGCAGTGATAAGAAACAGGGAAGTGAGCATGGAAGTAAAAAAGTTACTACATGACAGTATTGTGATACCAACTCTAACGTACGGAAGTGAAGCTTGGACGTTGTTGGAAGGACACAAGTCAAGAGTGAGAGCAGTGGAAATGAGTTATTTAAGAGGAGCTTGTGGAGTCACGTGGAGAGACAGGCTGACGAATGAGGATATAAAGGAGCGTTGTGGTGTTGATGTGGATGTGATAGGAAGCGTTGTGAGGAACACACTGAGGTGGTTTGGCCATGTGGAGAGGATGGAGGGTGAAAGACTGACGAAGAGAGTGTATGTGAGTGAGGTGGAGGGTGGAAGAGGGAGGGGGAGACCGAGGATGAGATGGAGGGATGGGGTGGAGAGGTATATGAGAGAGGGGTGTGAGTTGGGAGCAGGGTAGTGAAATGGCGGGGGACAGGGCGACTTGGAGGCGATTTGTTTGTGGCCACCCCAAACGGGATTGAGGCGTCTGGCAATAGATAGATAGATAGAACTTTACTTATGCTACCAGTAATTATAACAACTTATTTCCTCTCATTCAACAAAACTTTTCTTCTTGTTCTTATAGTTTGAACAGAACATTCTTTTCTTATTAGAAAAACTTATTTCTTGCTTCTGTGTACAATTATTTTCAAAACGAAACTTGTTTCCATATTCAAAAAACTAATTTCAACTTCTGAACTTTTACCTGTGCTTCCACTAATCAGAACAGAACTTATTTCCTCTCATTCAACAAAACTTTTCTTCTTGTTATCCATTACTTCTGTTTGGCTAGAACTTTGCAAGTGTGTGGTAGTCCACGCCAACACTCAAAACATAGTGCGACACCACATTCTTTACACCATGTGCTCACTTTCGGTTGTTCTTCCGCGGCTTTCTCACAAGAATGAAGGCAGACATGACATGATCGCTGTCCAGTCTTTCGGGTATGTGTTGGAGGCAGCTTTTGTAGAAAGTAGTGCCTATTGGCCGAATCCCGTTGCTACAAGTCTGTCAGCAGCTAGTTCAGAGTGGCGTCCAGGACGGTCTTTGTTCAGTGTTCCATACTTCTTTTTGGTGAGCAGTTGTCTCACCACTCTCCAGAACAAAGTGCCTCAGTGACTTCTTCTTTTGGGTTTCTGCCTTGTACATATGGTAGGCATTCCAGCATTGACAAATCAACCATATGAAAAAATAACTTCTTGTACCATTTTACGGTCACGTCTGATACACTCCACAGTACCTATTTGGGCATCCGACTTGTCAACAAGTCTCATATTTTTTTTGTGTAATCAGTTAGCTACGTCCGGTTTGAGGACTGGTTCTTTTGTTCTTATAGTCCACGTTTCCTGATGGAATCAAGTTGCCACGATGGAAGGTGCTCAGCATACAAACCTCCAAGGTTTATCTGTCCATCTGACACACAGCAAAAGGATCACTTCTGTAGAGCTCACAGGTTCCTCGAGGCACTACGTCTCCTCCAAACTTTGGAAGATATTTCCTGTTCTTCCCGGACTGTCCCAACAACTACCAGTGTTATGATCATGAAGGAAACTACACAGGGATGGGGAAGTATACCAATTATCAGTATACAAAACACGTCCCTTGTTCCAGAAATGGTGCCATCAATTTTTTTACCACAGAGCCCAGAAAATCCTAGGGGATCTCTTGCAGGTACATCAATACTCAGTGCCAGTGTACACTATAATGCTCTAACACTATGCCAGTTAGGGCTGAGTCTACAAATAACAAAAAATTTTATTCCAAATCTGTGTCTTTTGGAGGGAATGTATGTGCTTGAATATAAGTCTGCCACGGAACAGAATGAGACTTTCATCAATAACAAGTTTCTGATAGGAAGATTTGCAAAGAAGGAGTGGAATACACTCCCTTATCTTTTCAATTACTGGACGAACCTTCCAAAGGCGGTCATCAGTACTGGGATGGTTGTTGTCTGTGAAATGAATAAATCACGCATGAGTAGCTGGTACACTGTCCCTGGGCATGTACTTGGGAAATATTGGGGTATGAATCAGTGGATCTCGGTTCCAGTAGTCACCGAACATTTTGCTTCTTTACTTGTGGCATCAGAAGAGTGAGTGCAAGAAATGTGTACATTTCAGTGTACACTGAAGTATCATACCAACGTTTCATTTTATTGTGTGGAGAAAAAAGGATGTTTGTCCTTCATGAACTGGATAATATCTATTGGTTTCTTGTACCAAATAATCAAGAAATTTCACCATCAAAAAACAGGAGAAAATATCTCCATTTCAGAACTGTTTTTGTCTACTCCAGCAGCCCTTGTCACTCCACTGTGAGTTGCATCAAATCTATAGCAATTTGGTATGAATCTATCACCATTTGCCCAGATAAACCCAGATCCACCAGCACTACCAATATCACCAGGCCTACGGGGAGGGTCACACACCCTGGGATCATCATCATCATCATCACTTAGGTCTGAATCATCATCACTCTCTCGTCACTCCACGGGAATAAATCCATCACTGTCACTGTCTGCCATCCCCTCACTGTCACTACCACTCTCCTGTGCCATCCCTCACTGTCACTACCACTCTCCTGGTCATCACTATCATGCTCCAAACCTGGCGATAACTTACGTTTCACGCCAGCACTACTGCATGAGGATACCCCTGAGGTTGACGGAGTTTTGTGTATCACTGTCCGAAAATCCTTCAAAATCGGTGATGTCATGCACTTCCCTCTCTTCACCAAGTCTACTAGTCACTTCAGAGTTCTGCAAATTGCTGTCTGGTTCTGCCATCTCATCTGAAGACTGTGCTGAGGGCGAAAAATGAAGACTTCCCCTCTAACTCCATGATACACACAATCGCGCATGCAATCACTCTGCGCGTTGCAGACGTGAAAAAAAAATCTGTCACATGTACTGTTATTAGCAGCATATTTTTGAAGGATTTTAGGCATATATTTGTTTGTAGAAAATTATTTTTATGATTTATGAGTCATTTTTAGGTAATTATTTGAGCATAAAATGCGAAAATAAAAAAAAATCCCACCCCAAACCCGGTACATTTGTACCAGCAGGTTTGTTTACATATGATCAGTCAGAGCCCAGACCCTCTCTGAGTGCAATCGTGGAAGGTGGGGGGTATCAAACGATGCCACCCGTTGCCCTGGAGGCTCTTTTACCTGCAAAAGTTCTCGACCCGGTATCCATCAAGAGAACCCGTCTTAAGACCCGACCCTGACTTAAAGGGTTAAGCACCACTTTGCTCGACATGGCATACCTGACGTTGTGATCAGTGATAATGGTCCACAGTTTTCCTCTCCTCAGTTTCAGTCATTTGCAAAGAAGTGGAAATTTTGCCATGAAACTTCTAGTCCTGGAAACCTCCAAGTCTCAATGGTGCAGCTGAAGCCGCTGTAAAATCTGTCAAGCTCATGATGAAGAAGTGCCATCGGGCCAAAGAAGACCCCTACCTTGGATTGCTGAACATACGCAATACCCCTCAAGAAGGTATGGCAACCAGTCCTGCTCAGCGGCTTATGGGCGTCGCACCAAGACATTGATCCCTGCTATTCAATGCTCGCTTTGCAGCCAAATATGTCATTGCTGGAGAACAAGAATGCATGGAGAAGAAAAGAGCAAGCACTGCAGAACACTACATGCATAGAAGAAGCCTCAAACCCTTGTCCGTTGGAAATACTGTGCGAGTACAACCAATAGACAATCCAAAGAAGGAGTGGAAGGAAGCCACTGTAGAGGAGCAACTTAGTCCCTGAGCTTATGAAGTAACAACAAAGGATGGAGGTACATACAGGAGAAACCGTCAACAGCTGCGATCATCTACACCAGCCAGAACACACAAGAGTCGGCCCAATGATGATAAGACAAACACTGGCAGGTGATACATCCTTAGAACCTGAGACTGTGAGCTGTGGGGACTGTGTCGGATCTCTTTTAGTAAGTGACTATGTAACCCAGTCAGGTAGGACAGTTAAAGCACCAAAGAGACTGGACTTGTAGGAATAATGTACCATACAGTGTACCACTTTGCACTGTGATTAATCTTGCCTTCAAAGGAAATAATAACTATTCGTTTTTTTTTTTTTTTTTTTTTTTAATATGTGTGGTTTTGTAAGGAATTATTGAGTTCTATATACGGCACTTTATTTCCAAAACAATGTAAACGGAGTGCAACACCTGACACTTGATATCTGTCCAACTGTCTCCATGAATACGTAATCTTATCATGACCGATTATGCTTTATTTATTAAAAAGGGATAAGGTGTTTCATGCTTTGCATGTCAGGATTGATTATGTGTCTTTTTACGAAAGGAGGAAGATCTTACGTATTTTGAATTAGCCGCTGCTTGGATCACTATCCACAATGCTCAGCTGTTTTGTGTTGAGGGTCAGATTCGAAAGCTAGATAATAAACACCGCTGTCTCACTCCAACCATCTCTTGTTTCAATACCCTGCCCTCGCCAGTATATCTTCACGGCAAACGACATAATACACAAGAACACGAAACAAGCGTCATATGTTGGTGTTTCAGGGAAGCCTCCTGGACTCTGCACCAGCACCTCGCTATTTAGGACTGACGCTGCAGCTCCAGCCTCAATACTCCTGCATCCACAAGCAGGCCTGGGACAAGGGAGGTGCTAAAGGGTCCTGTAGCCAAACAAAGGCCTGTGTGATGTAGTCCAAGGTGCATAACCAGGCAG